>NC_091792.1:114825075-115128106 GCF_041296235.1 Equus asinus | reverse complement strand
TTTTCTATTTTCCACATCACTTCAGGAAGCTGCTGTAAGACTTTCTACCACTATACGAGTTCTCCCTAGTCTCCAGCTTCCAATAGCATCTTACTTGCCTCTCAGCTATGATCAACAGCCAACCCAATGCCATCAGGCTTTTTGCCTTTTGTTCTTCCAGCTTCTGCCTCCCCACAGTCCTAGATCTAAGTTTGAGGCTAAGTTTGAGGTTTCCTTACATCAATACTCTGGTTAAAAATATATATATATGTATGTGTATATATATATATATATATATGTATATTCTAGTTATCTATTGCTACTCTGTTAACCATGACTTGTTTTTTTTTTTTTTTTTTGAGGAAGATTAGCCCTGACCTAACTACTGCCAGTCCTCCTCTTTTTCTTTGCTGAGGAAGCCTAGCCCTGAGCTAACATCCACGCCCATCTTCCTCTAGTTTATATTTGGGACGCCTTACCGCAGCATGGCGTGCCAAGTGGTGCCGTGTCTGCACCCGGGATCCCAGCCAGCGAACCCCAGGCCACCGAGAAACAGAAAGTGCACACTTAACTGCTGCACCACCGGACCAGACTCAACCATGACATTTTTTTCCATGCTGTTATGCTTGGACATCTAGGGTCTTACTGTCCCTGGAAGGACTGCCCCTCCCAGGGCCAACCAATTCCTAGGGACTGTAGGGATAGTAAACAACTCACCCTTAAACGTGCCTTTCAAATGCAAGTCAAGCAATTTAGAGCCCCCACTTCCAACTAAAGCCACTATTCCTCTGCTCTGATCACCCCAGGTTCAGATACCAGACAACTAAGGACAGCACCTCTGCCCCAGAGCCCACTGAAAATATTCAAACTAGCCAATCTGAAGCCTGCTTACCCTGTCCACTCCTTCCTGTGGAAACACAGTAAAGTTTCTTGCCCACACTTCCCCTTTGCCCTTTCTGCCTCCTGACAGACCCTGGTGCTTCCCTGTGTGGCCTTCTGTGGCATGGTGCATCCTCTCCTCTTGCAAACTGTATATAATAACGTTTTCAATGACAGTCCTTTCCTGATCTTCTGGCCTTGCCACATGCCTAAATGGTAATAAAACCTCTATTTAAAAAGCAGTTACACAACAAATCATATCAAAGGTAGTGGCTTAAAAGAACACATTAACTTGGCTCACTGAATTTGGTAGGGCACACTAGTTTAGCTTATAAACTAGTAGAAGCAACATGGTTCTATGGGTAGAACCCGTGGACGGAATAGAATCTGTAACTAGAAAGTCCTATGAAAAGCAGAAGATCATTGTCAGATCTAGCAATGAAAGGTGAAAGAATGGCAAGAAAAGATGAGGCAGGGTAACACTCTGCTGTACACAGCATCTCTAAGAGTCAGAATTAACTCAACAGCACTAACAACAGCAAATCATGGCTCTGGAATAGTGCATGGGGCCAGAATTGTGAGGAAGACATTTCTGAGAAATAAAATCACCCACGTGGTCACAATTTGAGAAAAAGCTAAATAAAGTGGATTTTGTTCATCTTCCTACATTGGTAATTCTATAAAATAAGCCAAGTAAAATGGTTGATATTCACTGTCAAAAGCAATAACATTCCTGAAAATCACATATCTGGAATATCATTAAAATTTGAGTTGGAGCACATCATTTTGGTTCATGAGACACTCCTCTTACAACTACCTCAAATAGTTAACGTGTCAATTCTGGATGTTTGAATCCACAACTTCTCCCCTATAGAAATAAGTTAGATCATTTGTATAGACTGGGAAAACTGTCCCTTTGTCACCCATACCCACATTAAAAGCTAGAAATATTTTTTAAAATATTTTTACTTAATCCTTCTAACTACCAAATTATTTTTGCCCTTTATTTTTCTAACCATCCCTATGAATTCACAAATACTAATTTATTATCCATATTTGTCAGAAATGGAATTCAATATAATGGAATCTTCCTGGTAAAGTTTTCATCTCAAGTGTCATTCATTCATTTATTCAACAGGTGAGAGTAAACAGTGTGTAAACAGTGTTCTTCCCTACAATTTGGTACCTGGGATTATACAGATTATCATAGATTGTTTTTAATTCTGAATTTACATTTATCTTTCCAAAAGCTAAGATTTAGAGATGTTTTATTTCAAAAGTAGTGATTTGATGCTGTATATTTTAAATTGAATTTAAATTAATTTTTCCTGGTGAGGTTGGGAATTTAATTCCATCTCTTGAAATAAACATCCCCTAGGGGTGTTGCAACAGCAATCAATTAACCATTTATAGAATTATTGTTCTAATAAAATTTTAATTAGTTTCTCTCTCTTCCTGTCTTAAGTGGTTGATGGTGTTATCATCAGAATTATATAGTAGATTCTGAGATTTTTATTTTTTCATAACATCTGGGGAAAAGCAGTGCTCTGATTAAGCAAAAGATATACACCTTTTCTTCAAGAATTCCAGATTTATAAATTGTTTGCTTTTGATAATGAACGTTAGAAATATCCATTCAAGGGGCCGGCTGGTGGCCAAGTGCTTAAGTTCTTGCTCTGCTTCCATGGCCCGGGGTTTCGCTGGTTGGGATCCTCCACACAGGCATGGCGCCACTTGTCAGGCCACGTTGAGGCAGTGTCCCACATGCCACAACTAGAAGGACCCACGACTAAAATACACAACTATGTGCTGGGGGCATTTGGGGAGAAAAAAGCAGAAAAAAAGAAAAAGAAATATCCATTCAACTCATAAAAAGTTCAGCTTATAAAATTTTAGAAAATGAAAGAAAATTAAAAGATGGCTATTTTGTTATTATTCCTCTGATCGAGCCTGAAAAGATGTAATGTAATGTGTAAATGCTGAATTCTTATTTTGAGTAAATAAAACACCTAAAACTCTTGAAATTATTATAAGAACTCTGATTTAAGACTATGTACATACAATGTCTTTAATACAATGAAATTGGTCATTGTTGACTTGTTACTGGAATTTCCTGGTGGTAATTAGAGGGTTGAATCACTGTTATTTTGAAGCATATCCTGAAGGGGACAAAAAGAAGACTTTTTAAACAATAGAAATCATTTATTTAATTTGTAAAAGGATAATAATGCAGGCAGAACAGGGGATACTGAACTTTCACCTGTGGAGAGTAAATGAAGCAGAGCAAATGGTAAAGCACAAGTCACACTTAAAAACTTAGCACAATGTGAGCTCCATAGAATATAATGAGAGCAAATCATGATAGCTGTGCAAGAATGTTAACTTACCTTGTCAACAGGAGCGCATTTGTTCCTTTTATACAAGATCAGCTTTGCTTCGGGCAATTCAGGGCAGAGCAATTGATAAATCAGCATGCATTCAGGCAGTGTTTTGAGCCAAGTATTTACATTTTTATTTCAGATGCAGTCAAATGGAACTAATATATTTTAAAAGAAAAATCTCATATCTGGGTACTTGGAGAATAATAGTTTCCTGATCGTTTCGAAAATTCCAGAATGATGATTACTCTATATTTTGAAACAAAATAAAGAAACATAATTTTATGTTTATAAATATAATTTATAAATAAATGTTTATAAATATAATTTCAAATTTTTCTCAGGCTTTTTTCTTGAAATTTCCCTTTTTCTTGGCTTTCTTTTTTTTTTTTTTCCTTTTTCTCCCCAAAGCCCCCCAGTACATAGTTGTATATTCTTCGTTGTGGGTCCTTCTAGTTGTAGCATGTGGGATGCTGCCTCAGTGTGGTTTGATGAGCAGTGCCATGTCCGTGCCCAGGATTCGAACCAGCGAAACACTGGGCCGCCTGCAGTGGAGTGCACAGACTTAACCACTCGGCCACGGGGCCAGCCCCTTTCTTGGCTTTCTTGAAACTGCACTTCCCTCTTATGGGCTTCACGGTAGCAAGGGCCTACTCTCATTCTGCTACCCTTCTTTTTCTACACTGACTTTCTTTTAGCTCACTTATTTTCAAATCCTCAAATGGAAGATATCCTTGTTTTATGTTTACATGAATGAGAAGGAGAGCATTCAGGGAGGTACAAATAAACCATGTGCAATCAGATATGTATTGCCTTTCAAGCAACTTACAGAGAAAATCCAAAGATATTAAATTTAGCAAAAGGCTCACAAAATCCAACCAGCTTACTAAATCACATGATTATGCCAAACCAAACGCTCTTCAGACCCCAAATTAACATCAATCTAGGACTTAAATAGCTTTATATTATAGCCTCAGAGAATAAATAATATTCAGCATTAAAGAAAAACTATTTCTTAAATTATTTTTAAGGAGTCTAAAAAACTAAAAACTTGGATATAAAACTGAGCATATTCAACTCAAATGTAATCATATTACTAACCTACAGCTGCAAGAACTGGAAAGAAACCAAAATCTTACACAAGAGATTGGATGGCTTTGAAAACAAGTGCAGTGGAAGATATTCTACTGGAAAGAAACCAATTTACTCCAGTAGATAATATAGGGAAATAACCATTGAGAACAATGTCTCTATGAGAAGTAGCAACAAGTACAAACTTATTTAAGCCAACTATTCCAGACGTCCACCCACGGGCACAGAGCTGCAAAATCAGACGATGTGACCTGAGTGCCAAAGAAAAACCTTAAAAAAGCACCCTGAATAGCAAAAAAAGGGCAATTGATCTTAATGCCACACAACAGATGGCAAGAGAATGTAGAAACAATTATTTTTTACACCTTGTGCCAAGGTTGGAGCAGAAAGGAGGCAATAAACATTCTCTGTTGTGGTAAGAAAGGATATTGTTGTCGGGTCAAATCTAGAATATTCTGCAGTCTTTCAAAATAGAGTAAAACTCTGAAAACTAAATCTTTATTTTAAACCAGATCATACATTTTAATTGAGCAAAATTATATACAGTGACGTCACATTTCTTTGCCTATGACCAATGCATGTGCTTGATGCCACTCAGAAAACCATCTCTTAAATGTGACAAGTAATACAATTAGAGGAAAAATGTATGGAATTTACTCTAATGATAGGATAGATGATGGAATTTTTGACTCAACACTTTACTTCTTTACTTCATAATTTTCACAATTTTTTTAGCACCCGTTTTATGCAGAGCTGAGCACCAAGATTTACGTTTTTCTCATTGTTCATTGCAGGTGGGCAATGCCATAACACAGGTGCAGAAGGTGTAAGACTACAGTGGACCACGTTAATATCATTTTACCATCATTTGGTAATACGGATTGACCAGGACACATAATTTATTCTTAATGACCCAGATATGAAGAGTCCATGGAATCATTTAATAATACCTACTAGTACTGAGAGGCTTGAGATACTACCTTCCTCGTCTGTTGTCATATATTCAGAGAAGGCAAATTAGCGGTGATGTTACTCAAAGTAAAATATGAGGAGAAAAATATGTGTATAGAACAACTAGACAAACACATAATGCATACCGAAATAGAACAGCAAAGCCTTTTGATTTATCTGTTGTTTTGATTATGTGCCATTGTTTTCCATTGTGTCTTCTAATTAGTGTGCCATAATAACAGACACAGCACGTGAAATGCTTCCTGTGTCACACACATTGCACATATAATCTTTATGCTCATAACCATTTCTTTCTAGAAGAGTAAACTGAAGCTTATTAAGGCTGCATAAATTGACCAAAGCAATAGAACCAATAAGCCACATGATAGAAATCTGAAATTATCCATATATCTTATTAATCTAGGGAATTCCAGGAAAAAGTAAGGAACTCTCTGTGAACCTAACTCTGAAATAACGGATAAGACCTATTGTGTTCATTTTATCTGCAGCAGCATGTTGTTGGAAATCATTAGAACAGCCAGTGAGGATCATTAAAATTCTCCCCAAAATATTTCACCAGGTATCAATATCAATGATTTGTTAGTATATGCCTGGTTTTAAAATTGAGTTTTGTCCTCAAAGACTTAATTAGGCCAGATGGTTGATTCAAATGGACTGAATTTCTAAGCTGAAAGGCAACCAATATTTTTATTACCAAAAGCATCTCCCAGGCAAAATACACTAATAGTGATGCCCCAGAAATTACTGACTATAGGAAGACTGTATGTGTAAACAAATGGTTTATGATGAATTTCATGCTGCAATATTTTGCTTTTTTAATACGTCTTTGCTTATTTCATATTTTGACATCTTAAGTAGCTTTGCAGATTTGCAAATTAAAATACCTTATATTACCAAGAAGGTAATATAAATACGTGAACAGGCTGATATCTTACACTAGCAAGAGGTAGGTAAGTACAACCAGCCCAAACTATACTATTCAAGGTATTTTTTTTATCACTATTCTTAACATGGAGCACTAATACTGATATAGTATAATATAATATAATATAATATATTCACATACAACACATATATTACACATTCCATAAGTATTAACCTCATTTTTCAGATACAATAATAAATAAATTGACCATGAATTAATCCACTAATTCATCAAATTTACATTGAAATTTTACAGACCTAATACGATGGTTCTTGAAAGCCCACCAGAAAGATGATTATGCCTTACATGAAGCTACCACAAATAATTTAAGGATCTGGAAATTTTTTGGAAACTTCATTGATGACCGTATGGAGTTTAAGAATTATGCTCTGACTATATACCCCATATTTGGTATAATGCCATGAAGATCACAAGCCCCGCAATATGTCTGATAACTCATTTAAACATTTAATTGGTCATCTACTGCAGTTCTGTGCTGATGATGAGTATCAAGCTTGCATGTATCCTTATGACTCACTAACAATAAGATGATGATGGTACCACATATTCTCTAAAACATAATTTATTCAAAGAACTCCATGTCAATAACTCTGTTGTGGCATTGAGCAGGATAAATCAATAAACAGTGAATAGAAAATTTTGAATGCTGAGAAAGAAGAGAATGTGATAAACTAGTGTCATCCCACTAGGTGCTATTTTACTGTCATAACTAGCAAAGAATTCAGTCCAGAATAGGCAATATAAGGTTAGAAGGATGTGATCTCCCTGTTGATAGCTCTAACCAGTAATTGAAGCCTGCTTCATTCAGTACCATCTGTAGACTCCATGTGGTCCTAGAACATAGAAAGCAAAATCAGGCGCTTAAGCATGGATTAATCAATGCTACTCCATGGTCTGCCATAATTTCCTGCAGTTACAAATGTTACGGAGGAAAATTGGTATTAAAAGTACTCTTTCAAATAAAATACAAAGCCAACATTATAAAGAGCACTCATGCAATTTCCAGCATGTTAGTGTCTAATCTCTCAGCTGCCGGAGCATTTTTTCTGGTGTGTTGATTTTGTGTTTCCATAAAGTAACACTTCTTTTTGTTTTCTTTCCCACTCCCTCTGTTTTCCCCAGCTTGGATGCCAGTCAATGCAATCAAGTTTGTCCATTTTGTTATTTTTTTTTCCCAATTGCCAGTACCAAAATCAGCTGTATAACAAAGGAAAATAGAAAAGGAGTCTGGGAAGCTTGGTTTTTAATCTCTTTGGGGAAGCTCTCATCTATACCTTCATTGTTTCTTATAAGAATAATCAATCCTCCGCTAAAATCCAGTACTCCTAACTCCTCATGTGTACCCAGAATGGAACAGCTCATAACTACAGAATTTTACTTGGGAATTTGTGAGAAGCAACTGCTCCCACTTGAGCTATTCAGAGATGACTACAATTATTAGTCAGCTTATTGGACTCCAGAAGTTGCAATAATGAAAGCACATTCCACAACAACTTGGAAAGTGAAAATATCATGGAAACTGTTTGCTCCCCCTCCTTTGAGTTCCTTGGAGATTTTTGGTCAAACACCCATGCCTGCCTAAAATATTCCTCCCACAGACCAATCACCTGGATAATTGCATTTCCACTCTGAACCATGCAAGGGGGAAAACAACCAAAAATAACACCCAGTGACTCACAGTCCATTAAAAGAAACATTTCTGATTTGGTTTCATATTCACCACGCATACCTCTTAAGGCCTTGGAGCTTGAGTTAAACTACATTGAGTGAGCATATTGTTCCCTTATTGTCACTGGTAGTGTGTGTATGTGTGTGTGTGTGTGTGTGGTGCCAAGGCACTGAGTATAACAAATTCCAGTAGGTAGACTGAAAGGCAAAAACGGATACTTCTTTACCCTTTTAAGTGTTGGCTGGATAACTGTGAAAGGCGAATTTCTCTCTCCAGCCGAAAAGAGCATAAATAACAACAAGCCTCTTGAGGAGAAAATACACAAGCCACTCCCTCATAAGCTGAATTCTTTTTCTGCAAGGTCTGCTTAGTGAATTTTTTTAGTCCAGGTGCAAGCTATTACCCTGTTTGTGACAACAGAACGTGTGATCTTAGCCTGAATATTTACAAACGAGTACAGGTGGCATTACAAAATAGGCTTTGGAATAGATAGTAGAAAGCAGAAACACAGTAGCCTGTCAAAGAGATTTGCTTCAAAATTGTTTTACTTACAACTACAATCTTTTGTCACTCAAAGGCCAAACTTTCTGCCTGAAACCGTTATCATGATTGTTACATATTATCGTTTATCTTATCATTACAAAAGTGCTCACCAAAACCACCATCAATTGTTCTCATTATATTTGCATGGATCAAAAAAGGTTGCCATATAATAAAATCTGAAATTTAGCCATACTTTAATGATTAGCCTTTTTTCAAGGTTATTAATGGTGAATAGAGCTTTGTTTCCACAGAAATGATTTGAGGATATCAACATAAAAGAAGAAAGAAATATCAAAAAAATGATTTGAAAATGGGCATCACTCAGCGACCCAAATCCCGATAGATCTCTTTTTACCTCTTATTCTTCGTCTATTGAACCACGTCACAAACGTCACGTACAACAAACTGCCTGGCACTGTCCCCGAAAAACAGTTGTTGCACTACAGATATTAGTTCTTTGATTCATGCCGTTTCGCCCCAAAAGAGTATTATTCACATATATCCAACTTTATTTTTCAAAAGAATCCAATAAAATTTTCTTCTTTTAAAAATTAAGAAAGGGCATAAATCAGTAGCATTTCTATACACTAACAATAAACTAACAGAAAAAGAACTCAAGAACTCTATCCCATTCACAATCGCAACGAAAAGAATAAAATACCTTGGGATAAACTTAACCAAGGAAGTGAAGGATCTATACAATGACAACTACAAGACTTTCTTGAAAGAAATTGACGATGACATAAAGAGATGGAAAGACATTCCTTGCACATGGATTGGAAGAATAAACATAGTTAAAATGTCCATACTACCTAAAGCAATATACAGATTCAATGCTATCCCAATCAGAATCCCAAGAACATTCTTCACAGAAATTGAACAAACAATCCTAAAATTCATATGGGGCAACAAAAGACCGCGAATTGCTAAAGCAATCCTGAGCAAGAAAAACAAAGCCGGCGGAATCACAATCCCAGATTTCAAAACATACTACAAAGCTACAGTGATCAAAACAGCATGGTACTGGTACAAAAACAGGTCCACAGATCAATGGAACAGAATTGAAAGCCCAGAGATAAAACCACACATCTATGGACAGCTAATCTTCGACAAAGGAGCAGAGGGCCTACAATGGAGAAAAGAAAGTCTCTTCAACAAATGGTGCTGGGAAAACTGGTCAGCCACATGCAAAAGATTGAAAATCGACCATTCTTTTTCACCACACACCAAAATAAACTCAAAATGGATCAAAGACCTAAAGATTAGGCCTGAGACAATAAGTCTTTTGGAAGAGAATATAGGCAGTACACTCTTTGACATCAGTTTCAAAAGAATCTTTTCGGACACTGTAACTCCTCAGTTGAGGGAAACAATAGAAAGAATAAACAAATGGGACTTCATCAGACTAAAGAGCTTCTTCAAGGCAAGGGAAAACAGAATTGAAACAAAAAAACAGCTCACTAACTGGGAAAAAATATTTACAAGCCACTTATCTGACAAAGGGTTAATCTCCATAATATACAAAGAACTCACACTGCTTAACAACAAAAAAACAAACAACCCGATCAAAAAATGGGCAGAGGACATGAACAGACATTTCTCAAAAGAAGATATGAATATGGCCAATAGACACATGAAAAGATGTTCATCATTGCTAATCATCAGGGAAATGCAAATCAAAACTACACTAAGATATCACCTTACCCCCGTTAGATTGGCAAAAACATCCAAAACCAAGAACGACAAATGTTGGAGAGGTTGTGGAGAAAGAGGAACCCTCATACACTGTTGGTGGGAATGCAAACTGGTACAGCCACTATGGAAAACAGTATGGAGATTTCTCAAAAAGTTAAAAATAGAAATACCCTATGACCCAGCCATCCCATTACTGGGTATCTATCCTAAGAACCTGATATCAGATATCTCAAGAGTCTGTTGCACCCCTATGTTCATCGCAGCATTATTTACAATAGCCAAGATGTGGAACCAGCCTACATGCCCAGAAACTGATGATTGGATAAAGAAGATGTGGTATATATACACAATGGAATACTACTCAGCCAAGAAAAAAGACGAAATTGGCCCATTCACAACAACGTGGATGGACCTCGAGGGCATTATGTTAAGCGAAATAAGTCAGTCAGAGAAAGACGAACTCTATATGACTCCACTCATAGGTGGAAATTAGTATATTGAGAAGGAGATCTGATCGGTGGTTACCAGGGAAAAGGGGGGGTGGGGGGAGGGTACGGAGGGGGAAGTGGTGTACCCACAACATGACTAACAAAAATGTACAACTGAAATCTCACAAGGTTGTAATCTATCATAACATTAATAAAAAAAAAAAAATTAAGAAAGGTGACTGAAAAAAGAAACAAAGGATGTATGACTTGGTGTTTTATAGCATTGAATGAAGATTATCTAGAGTTGAATGTATGTTGCCCAACTTTCACCCATAAATTTTCTTAAATCTCCTTAGTATATTTCATAAAATGGTTGCTGGGTTGTTTTTTTTTTTAAGTTACTAACGGAATTAGTTTTAGAGTAAACATGTGCTAGAACACTTTGTTCTTGAGTGTCTAAATCAACAGGTTATACTACTAAAGATTGTCATATTTAATAGTTTATAAACTATTTATAAAATAAATGATAGCGTAAATTAGTCCTGGACCAAAAAACTTTGTTTTAAATAATGTTTAATTTCTAGCTAGGAGAACTGTTTTTGAAGATACCCCATCATTCCAAGAACACCATGCAACCTTTTCAAGACAGTTTACCTTAAAAAAAGTTGCATTTGAGCAAGTTTTAGAAAAATTACATTTTTCTTCAAACATAAAAAGATAGACACCCCAGAACTCTTGTTTATAAAATATTAAATAAGAATAATGCTTAGTCACATAGAGCAAGACTTATTAAATGTAACTTTGCAAATCCTGTTATTTCAAACAACCGCTTTGTCTGGGTTTGATCCCTAAATAAATAAACAATGTTTTTAAAAGATTGGCAGTATCATCTAATTTTAAAATGTGCTAGAAAGGGCTATTCACTTTTTCACTATATCTACATTCTCCTTTTTCATGAAAAATATCTTTCAGATTCTTCATATTTCTCCAAGTGGTATGAAAAGAAATCTTTCAAAACTCAAAGCCGTTCAAAATTTTGAAGATCTGCTGAATAACTCACAATGATAATATGTATTTACATGTCTTTCTTATAATTTTAAAAGATAAATATAAAACATATGACTGACAACATCCATAAAAATTGAACCCAAATCAGAAGGTAAGGAGTCTTCTTAAACTCAGCTAATTAGAAAGATCTTTTTCTCCATGATGCTACTTTTATTTAAATAGATGGAACATATGTGACATTATTAATTATCTGTCCCAAATAAATCTGATGACTAAGACATTGCATAAAAAGCTAAAATCAGAGACTATTTCAGATATTTTCAAAAGTGTAGAAAAATCCTAATTTATCAAATTATAATTAGTTCATCTCTCAATAAATTAAATAAATCTTCTTTATGTATTCTATAAAGAGAAAGGCATGACTTCCACTTGTATTTGTCTTGTTTCTTCATTACACAAATTTATGTGCACATCCACATTTTTACACAAAACTGCTACCACCTTTCACCATCCCCAATTCTCTTCCACC
Organism: Equus asinus; assembly: GCF_041296235.1. Lineage (NCBI taxonomy): Eukaryota > Metazoa > Chordata > Mammalia > Perissodactyla > Equidae > Equus > Equus asinus. Next base: position 115,115,988 of record NC_091792.1, on the reverse strand, counting down.
ACCATCATTTTAAAGGTTTTTAAGAGAGTATAACCTTATTAGAATTTCAATAGAGAATACCATCAGTTGAAAATATCCATATTGTCTGTCATTATTCCAGGATAATGTAAACAAATGCCAGGAGCAGAGTTAGATTAATAACAGCAACCACCACAGAGGTATAAAATTATATTCACCCCAGCACAGCTCACAAGGGAATTAACTTTACTAACTGAATATTTATGGCAATACTATAAAGATCACTAAATAAATACATGAACCATAAGAAATACTGATTACAATAAAAGGAAATCCACTAGTCACTTATAATTTTAGGTTGCTTGTCTAGAATAAGTCTTTTCTTTTCTTTTTGTGGAAGTTTAGCCCTGAGCTAGCATCTGCTGCCAATCCTCCTCTTCTTGTTGAAGAAGACTGGCCCTGAGCTAACATCCATTCCCATCTTCCTCTACTTTATATGTGGGATGCCTACCGCAGCATGGCTTGCCAAGTGGTGCCATGTCTGCATCCAGGATCCGAACCAGCGAACCCCAGGTCGCTGAAGCAAAATGTGCACACTTAACCGCTGCGCCACAGGGCCGGCCCCCAGAATAAGTCTTTTCATGATAACTATACCCTTCAGATATTTAGAAAGTTTGAATACTTCTCGGGTGCAAATTTTATGTCTTCTGTTATAAACTATTGTAATAACATTGGTGAATTTAAAGCACTTATTAAAATTTCTGGCTGATTGTGAGAATTTATTATACGAACTTATTTAACACATTACAGTTCATCTATCTTTCAGTATTTTGCCTTATTGTTCAAATTTCATTTTCTCAGAAACATAAAGATTTTTCCAATATACAGAGTTTGGAAATGGAATTAAATAGCTTTTAAAATAACTATAGTAGAGGGTTTTCAGTATCTCATTGAATAGAGTAAATAAGACAGTAATAACTTGACATATGCTTGTATTGTCAAAAAAAGAAACAGTTGGCATAGAGTTTTTACTCTACTTTTTAATTAATGAGTAAAAGTAGGAGAACACAAAAAGATAAATATTCTTTAATCTCATAAACTAGAAATATAAAACAATGGCTGTGTTTTTTTACAGAATTGTTGAATAGCACATGCTGTGTTCTTGGTTGTCACTCAGGATAGCTCATCTGGTCCCAGCTATATCAGGAAAACCCCTTCCTGAGGTGAGAAAATAGTGACAAATTCTGGAAGGAAACAATGCTTTGGCTGTATTAAACCTAATCCAAAGAAGAAAATAAGCTAACATACGTATTTGCCAAATTCTAAATTCATACTCCCAGCTGCACAAAGTAAAAACATTTCAATAACGACAATATGTAAAAGCTAGCTACAAAAGTAAAATTATGTAATAATGATTTATATATGCTTCATCTTCTAAATAAGTAGATAAACCTTCAGTTAGCTTTTGCTGCAAAACAAACCACCCAGGGACTTGGGACTTCAAACACCAATCTTTAGGCCACAGTCCCATGGGTCACCTAGGACTGGGCACAGCTATGCAGTCCTTTTGATTTCAGCTGGGCTCATTCACTTGTCTGTGGGCAACGAGGCAGCTGTGCTCATGAGGGCTGGCTGGCTTTTGCATGGGGAGACAGGGTTGATTGGGCCGTGTCAGTGTCATCATCCAGCAGATTTTTGCTCAGCCTTGTTCCTGTGGTAACTGGACAGGTTTCCCAGAGAGGTTCTTGTGCGTAATGCCTCTTAAGGCCTATGCTTGAACTGGCACAAGATTGCTTTTGCCACAGTTTCTTGTCCAAAACAGGTTATAAGGCCAGCTCAGATTCCAGGAGTGGAGAAACAGACTCCAACACTTGATGGGAAGAGCTACAAAACCGTGTTGCAAGCATGTGGATACAACTACAGAAAATTTTGCAGCCGTTTTTCTGCGAACTACTGTGGTAGATTACATATATTAACCATCCCATAAAGACTTGTTAATTGAAAGGATGAGTGAATAAATGTATGAATACATGAATGATTGAATGATAAAGAGAAGTAACACAATTCTCCTCAGTAAGCTATCTTCATTAAGTGGATATGATCCAGGTCACAGATGTTGATAATATTTTGTAGTCACTCTTTATTTATACAGATGGACTGTTTTGACTAAATTGAGCATTTGCTCTCTCTAACCTTTTTTATTTATGTATCATTTTGTGAGTTTCAGTTTTCTGAATTGTTAATATAATTCAGCTATTACTAAAGAATATTGTTGTTCAAACTCCTTTTGAATAAAATTTTTAAACGATTTTGCTTTATAACAGTTGACCTCATTGAATTATTTCTGGCCTTTAAATAGGTTTTTTTCAGTCTAATTTTATCAAACTAAACACTTAAAATTTATAAAGGAATTAAATCCATCTTTTATGATTATGAATAAGACTAATTGCTATCAAATATAAGAAGTCTTACATTTAAAACCTTACTTTTAGGCAGCTTTCACTATATTTTCAACATCTATTCTTTCTACCTCAAAATATGAAGAATTATTCATATAGGGTTTTTTAATCCAAATTGCATCTTCACTTCTGTTGATGTATTTTTATAAAATGAAGAGTACTCTGATAATGAGCTTTAAAAAAAAAACTAGAAATCATCTAAAATTAAACATCTGCCCACATGCAACACATCTCAAAGAAAAGGTACAGATCTGCAAGGGCAGAAACAATGCAAAGATAATTCAATAGGTAAGTAATTTTCATATGAGCTTCTGAAATTTTGCAATATATGACAATGTAGAACTCAAAAGTATGATGGTAAATACCTGTTCAAATGCAAATGTGGAATGCATTAGTTTCGAAAGCATGCAGAATATGAACTTGATTTTGGCTGGCATTCTGCTTTGGTAGGTCCACATGTTAAATTAGGTTCAATCTCATAAGTGCACCTGCAGTTAGCATAGTAGTACAAAAAGATCAATGCTAGGTTACTGCTCAAGCACACACAAGGTGCAGGATTTTATGGCCCCTTAGCTTACTTCACTGTGTGACACTATTAAAATTTCCACAGAGCACAGCACTATACAGAGCTCAATCAGAAAAAGGGTAATGCCCCTTTGAGGCAGTTAGCTCATTTTCTTTTTATTGGTTGTAATATGTGTGGTGCCAAGCCACTGGTTTCATCTTCATTGCTTTAAAGAGAAAAGCTCATCTAAGTCAAAAAATAAATTAAAATGCAACTACATCTACTAAATTCTTTTGCTTTTTGTCTACCAAAAAAATCCAGTTTTTATGGTAAAATAATCTTCTATTTGTTTCATTTCATTTTAATGGTGCCTCACAGCTGCCTCCTATGCCCTGGAGATGGAAGGAAAACAAAATTTGAGGTTAGAAAGACTCTTAAAATTCTCCGTGAATAAGTCCACTTGAATTTAACACAAGTTAGGAGTAATACAACTATTTACAGAAAGTTTCAAAAGATACTGTAAATGCAGTCTATTAATAGCATTCAGACGTCCTCTCTGGCTATTCATAGGCAAAAAGGAGTGTGTGTTTATATGCACGCATGTGTGCACATGTGCACAGATGGTACTACCTGCACATACAAATCAGAGTGTGTACACAGCATATGCTTATTACTTTACTCCTCTGTGGAACTCTTCCCTCTAATTTAAGCTATAATATATTTCATTTACGACATACATGCAATTTAATCTTCCTACTTGATAACCCCATTGGGGAAGTTGATGAGTTTATATAAGTGATGAAAAATGGTTTTACCATTAAACAGATCTGAAAATACATACATAGGAAAGTCAACCTGTGAGTAATCATTATATATGTTATTGTTATTTTCTCAGAGAACTTGGAAAAATAGATGGTTAATAGTCTTTTTACATATAAGGATTCTTATACTCATAGCACTCAAGAATAAATAATCAAAATTTCCTCTCCCATCAACTAAACTTTTCAGTCAGCATCATTGCAACAAAAATTTGAAACTTTGCTTTATCAATGCCATCTATGCTTTGCTTTGGTCCAAGGCTCAGAATGATGTCACAGCAACATAACCTAAAAAATACCTTAAAGCTCTTTAAGAACAAGAAGTGCAGGTGTAAAGCACAATATGCATTATTTTAGTTTTTGTGAATTATGATCATGAATATTTTATTTTTATTTATTTATTTTTTCCCAGCTTTATTAAGGTAAAATTGACAAGTAAAATATAACCTATATTTTAAATTTTCATTTTCTCAAACAGGAAATGTTTTTCTACAATATTTTGGAAACACGGACTCTTCAGTGTTGAAGGGAACTATAGAGATTAGCTCCTTGAATCTACCATTCATTCCAGGATTCTCTTATACATGATCCCTAATGTCTACTTTGGAAAATCATCTAGAAACAAGAGTTCATTATTTCCCTAAGAAGACCATGCTACTTTGTTTTCAAGGTCTTCTATTGAGTCAAAATCTTCCTCACTTTAAGCCTAAGCCACCGTTAACACTTCTGACCTATGAAACTAGGCAGAGTTTTGTTTTAGATTGGCCCTGAGCTAACACTTACTGTCAATCGTTTTTTGTTTTTTTTTTTCCTTTTTCTTCTTCTCCCCAAAGGCCCACAGCACATAGCTGTATATTCTAGTTGCAGATCCTTCTAGTTCTGCTATGTGGGACACCACCTCAACATGGCCTAATGAGCAGCGCCATGTCCACGCTCAGGATCCGAACCAGTGAAACCCTGGGCCGCCAAAGTGGAGTGTGCGAACTTAACCACTAGGCCACTGGGCTGGAGGAAGACTTCTTGATTCCCCTTCTACATGAATTTCTTTCCAAATTTTTCCAGTAATTGTATTAACAAGAACAATAATAACAATAACTAATATTTATTCAGCACTGTGTTTCAGGAATCATTCCGTGTGCTTTGCACCTATCTTTTAATGCTAACAAGAATCCTGCAAAGTAGACCCAGTTATTAATGCTATTTTATAAATATGGGGAAATGAGAGAAGGATATTGAAGTGACTTACTAAAGGTTAAGTAACTGGCCTGATAGCTCTGGATCAAATTCAAGGAGCTTGTCTCCACAGCTCTTACAGCTAACTATTTTGCTGTAATAATACAACTCTCATATTATCTTTAAATCTTTCCTTCCCAAACAAATGCATTTCATTCAACCACTCTTCATATATCAAGAATGGGCCCGGTGGCCCCTGATGTCACCAGTTTGGATCCTGGATGCGGATATGGCACCACTCATCAAGCCATGCTAAGGCAGCATCCCACAGAGCACAACCAGAAAGACCTACATCTAGAATATACATAACTGGGGCGCTTTGGGGAGAAGAAGAAAAAGAAAAACAAAGATTGGCAACAGATGTTAGCTCAGGTGTCAATCTCTTAAAAAATAATAATAAAAAAAAATGGGGTGTCTTCACTATCCTTTCTATTGTCCTCTATGTAAACTGCAACTTTTCAGAATTGAATGCAATAGGTCAGATGTGGTGAAATGGGGGCAGATCCTCAAGGATTAATTTTCCCACTTCATCCAGGGACCATACTAGTATTAATGTAGTTCAAGCTGGCATAAGCTTGCATAGCCAATATTAGTAATATTGTGGCTCTAATGGAGCCAAAGAACAATGCAAAAACTCGACTCATTCACACGAGCTTTTGCCAAGTCTCCCCAAATCTTTACTTCCTAGTTGTATTATTGAACCTATACACAAAGTTATACATTTATATCCCATTCATTTTAAGCTGTCAAAAGCCTTTGAACTCTGTTCTTTCATTCTGCATAAAAGCTGTCTTTTCAGCATTATACGGTTTATCTTATTATGGTTATCATCAAACAACTTCTGTTCATTAATATCTCATTCTTGAACTAAAACAATGTTTTTGGTCTAATGGTCAGCCTAACGTTACCCAAACATCTTATATTTTACTCGCACAAAAAGAGTCAGGCAAAATTTATTAAAACTTAAAACAGTTTTGAAAACTCATTTGCCTCTTAAACATTCATTTTTTCCATTGAAGGTGGTTGCAAAGGAATTGCTTACTTGGTAAGGACTTCCCTTCTGACTGATTTACCTAATCTCTTGCAGTTCATGAGATTCCTGGATGGAGAGCAAACCTCCCCTACCAAAGAATAAATGTAGTTTCACCTAAAAGTAGGAAACTCTTATTCTCACATGTGCTTTAATAGGAACCAACATAAAAGAGAATAAAGTCACTGTGATTGGAAAAATTTCACTTTTGTTCTTGCAAACTCTCTGCATAATTCCTATTGGTATAGTCATTTTCTTTAAGTCATTTGGAACTTCAGTTGTTTCTATGACCCCCTTCTGGGATTATTTTAAAATGCATATGAGAAACTAAAAAAAGCAATGGAAAAACAATTTAAACTAGTCAGATCTTTATTCAGTTAACATTCTATTTCCAAAGTCTTCCCATAATACTTTCAGAAAACACATTCATCTTGTTCTAATGATAATTCTTGGTTTTCACCAATTAGAGAAAGACAGCAATCAAATATACTACAGGAAAATATAGAATGATACAGGAGGACTGTTTTTATTTGCTGTGAACCTGACACATAGTAATTTCTCATCTGATATAAAGGTCTGAAAAATAAGTGAAAATACAAGTTTTAAATTAATGTATACCAAGAGCAAACTATTTTTTGGTAGAAACTAACCTTATGTAAACCATTTAATAATATAATTAAGAATTCAACAACACCTCTGTATGTAATTCACAGTTCCCAATGTCTACAGCTCTGATTCTGACCTTTCGAAACCCTATTAAGCTATGTAAATACAGTACAAAGAAATGCGTACCGTGCATAAACAGTATTCTGATGTCAACTAGACAAGGACACATTGCCTAGCTGTTGTCCTCAGTGCTTATAAGTGCACTGCTGAGGCATTAATAAATTCTTGCTATTGATTTGTATATGACAGATCTACCATGGGACTCATGTTGTGGCCTTTCTGTTCAATATGTGGCTTAAGAGTGACCCTTCTTATATTGTTCTGATGTATTAGGCAGATTGTGATGGTTAATTTTATATGTCCACTTGACTGGGCTAAGGAATGCCAGGATGGTTGGGAAAACATTATTTCAGCATGTGTCTGTGAGGGTGTTTCTGGAAGAGATTAGCATTTGATTTAGTAGACTGAGTAAAGAGTTCCAACCTCACAAATGTGAGTGGGCATCATCCATTTCTTTGAGGGCCTGAGTACAACAAAAAGGTGAAGGAAGAGTGAATTTTCTCTCTCTTCTTGAGCTAGAACGTCCATCTTTTCCTGTCCTTGGACATTGGTGCTCCTGGTTCTCAGCCTTTCAGACTCTGGAACCTATATCAACCGCCCCCTGGTTCTCAGACCTCTTGACTTAGACTGAATTACACCACCAGCTTTCCTCGCTCTCCGGCTTACAGATAGCAGACTGTGGGACTCCTGGCCTCCATAAGCATGTGAGCCAATTCCTATTATAAATCTCCTCTTGCATCTATATCTATATGTATCCATTGGTTCTCTTTCGCTGGAGAACTCTTGATTAATACACAGATATTACAAACATCTTTAACAGTGCAATGAAAATAATAACAGTGAAATTTTTTAAAAAGGAAAAGTAAAGAAAATTAAAGGTCTAGGACCTCACATTAAATATCATAAATTTCTGGTGCACAGTGTTTGATTAACTTCTTATGGATATATTTTAAAATTACATAATTAATATTCACTGTAGAAAATAAGAAAATATAAATCACCTGAATTCCACCAACCATGAAAATTTTCCATTAACATTTTGGGACTTACCTTGCAAAGTATCACCTGTAATTGTAGTGTGTGTACACAGATATGCTCACAAACATATAAACACGTATGTAGAAGAAGAAGGAATTAAGTATTAAACATGTTTCGTGTTATTTTGTTAGATTAACAATGTATTCGGGACATATTTTCATGTCAAGAAATATACTTCTAAAATACCATTGCCATGAATAATCGATACTCCATTTTGTGTGTAACCCAAATGAAACTCCTTCTTGCTCCTGCCTTAAGGCTTACCATGTTACGGATGAATTCAAAAGAAGCAAAAGTAGAATTTGTTAAATGCTTGGTAAAGAATGTGTAGAAGATACCACTTATTCAACTGTGTTAGTTTTCTATCTCTGTGTAACAAATCACTACGTATGTAACAACTTAAAACAACACAAACTTATTATCTCATGGTTTCTGTGAGTCAGGACTGTGAGTTAGCTGGGTACTCTGCTTAGGGTCTCAAGGCTGAAATCCAAGTGTCAGCGAAGCTGCATTCTCATTTGGAAGCTTGGCTCAGAAAGAATCTGCTTCTAAGTTCACTGGCATTTGGCAGACTTCATTACCATGCAGCTATGGGCTGAGGCCCCTGTTTCTTGTTGGCTGTCAGCTGGGGTTTGCTCTGAGGTCCTAGAGGCCACACATTGTTCCTTGACGCACGACCCTCATAGGCAGTTCAAAATATGGCAGTTCATGTCCTTCAGGTGAGGAGTAGTATATCCCTCTAGCTTCTTCGTCTGCATACCTGCCAGAGAAAACTTTCTGCTTTTAAAGAACTTACTTGATTAGATCAGACCCAATTTGGAAAATGTCCTTTTTGCTGTACAATATAATATAATCAGGAAAGTGATATCTCATGGAATTCACAGTTTCCATACACATTCACAGGGAAGACACTATAAAGGGTTAAAGTTATTGGGGATCGTCTTATAATTCTGCCTACTACACTAACACAAATGGGACCAATTACTCAAAAATAAGTTCATGTATGTAATTAATAAGTTCACATATATATGTATATGTATATATATGTGCTTATACCTAAAACAAAAAAAATTCATATTTATTCACCAACATTTTGATATAGATCCATATTATTTTTCATAGTAAATCACTCACATATCTAGTTTTGAATGCTTTAAAATGGAGAAAATCTTATGGCCTAAAATTCAAATTATAATTTGTATTTCCTTTATCATCCAGTAGATTTTTTTGTTTATTATTTATCTGACTTTTTTCAAATTAACTTATACATCACTATAATACAAAATACGACTTATACAATCTTGAATTTTATAATTTACTGGAATTTTCTTTGTGGTCTGGGTAGAAACAAGCTTCATGAGTATTGCATGGATGTGTGGAGCGGAAAAGGATTTTAGATTTTACAATAAAAAATTGAGTTAATCTGTGAAAGAGCACTTTTTAATTATAAAACTTAAGCTTGCATTATTATGGTATATAGCATAGTGTTATGACCACTGTGATAGACTAAAATAAACATCTCTTCCATCTATCCAAGCACTCTTCAAGAGCCTCCATTTTATGTGCTTATCCCTTGTTCATGATTTCTCACTTTATATTCTACTCAGTCCCTTGTACTCTGGAACAATAGTTGAATAAATTTTAGGTGTGCAATTTCTGTTTTGTCTTTTTTATGGTTTGATCCTCTGTAAAAACCCTCTTTCTCCTGTTTAGTTTCTCCCAGCGATACACTCTCCTCCTCGGAAACCACCACTACCTTTGACCCAGCTACAAATATTTGAGCTTAGTCAATATCAGATGACTAATTGCTTGCTTTTTTTCAAGAGAGCCCTCTCCCTATCTGTATACTATGTAAAACCTTCTCTAAAGGAAAAAATAATATTTATTTTTTGTAGCTTTTCGCAGTGACCTATCTAGCTGTACTAATGCTAATAGAGCTGACTGTCAGTTTATTTCAACAGCCCAGGAATTCTGAAAATGACCATGAAGTCTGGAAGAATTTCACATTCTCGCATGGAATCTAAAGGGAACGAATGACTGCACACTGTGTGGTATACACCAGAGAATTCTTGGTAATTTCTGGTAGTTTCAAGTCTATTTTATTATATCTCTATAGATAAAATGGGGCTTTGAAATGCTGCAGTTTTTGAATTATATGCATAATAGGAATATTACTTAATAAATTATGAATGAAACAAAAAGCATAAAATTGTGTTGCTGTTTGTATTGCAAAAATGAGGGCTCAAAACTATTAGAGAGTCTAAACAGTAAACTCAGGTATACTTCCCATCAAATTAAAGATGAGGCAAGAGACATATTTTACCTGTGACTTTAAGGTTAAATATGTTTATGCTAAGTACCCAAAAGCAGACCTTGATTTGAGGATCCACGTGTAAGTGATTTATAAGGAAATGCTCTTGGGGAAACCATGAACATGGTAGGGGAAGCAGGAGAAGGAAGAGTAGACATCGGAGCCCAAGTTTCAGAATGGCAGCGTCAGCCTGACCCCACAGAGATGTTCTGGAACTCAAATTATGCTTGAGTTGTCCTGAGCCAAGGCAAGGCAGTTGAGGCTTGTGTACTCCAGCCCCCATCAGTCATTGGTTAAGGAGCATCCTCCAGGTGGGAAAAGAGGCCTCCAAAATGCAAAGACAGTCCTCCTTAAACGCCTCAAGCAATTGAAAGCAAAAGCAAATGAAAGGGTGCCCTCCACAGACACAAACATGGGGAAAAGGAATGCTAGGAGATCTGGGTGAAGACACAAAATAGTTCTTATTTGCATTCCAAGATATAAATTTAGCCAATTATATGATTAAAATTTAGCAGATAGAATATAAAAAATGTTGCAGAAGAATAAATAACTTTCCAGTAGCTATTTGTCAGGATTGGAATATAAATGTGTATAGAGAGTTTTATTCTCTCTCCTTTTTTTTAACAAGCAACAAAGCTTGTATATCTACTAGAGACTCCAAAAGAAAAGATATGATCAGAGTATGATTAAGCTGTCTGAGAAACACAAATCAGTAATGCTTTCATGAAGGAACTATTAAATCATGGAATTCTTCGTTGTGGCCTAGGGTTAAAGTAGTTTCATAATTTTTAGCTTGAAACTGAAGTTGCTAACCGAGGCATAGCAAGACAGCAGCAGAGTATTAGACTCAATATGGGACAGAGTGCTATGAGTTTCATTTGCTTACTTATGTTTCAGTTTTAAAATTAGTCTGGATCGTGTTATTGCTAACAAGAGGGGACTTACATCAGGCTGCCCCCGGACAGTAACTGCCTGGTAATTTATGTTACACTCTCGGCCCTATGTGGACCAAATAAACATCGATACGATAAACTGGCTCATTTTGACATCCAGAGCAAATGTGAAAAGAGTGTGAGTTTATGAAGGCATATTTTCATTCAGAGGGAATATACAGAGCTTTGGAATGGCCAATTTACCTTAGTTGTAGGGGAAGTTCTATCTAATTTAGCAATTTTTAAAAATTATTTTGGGATTTATTTGTCCTTTTATTTCCTCTTTCCCCATAATTCCCCAGACTCTTCAACCAGTCACCCTGGCCATTCTGTGTTCTTTGCCTCAGGGAACAGCTATAATTGGGGATAGCAGAGTAAGTGTGTCTCTTTCTCTCCTTTATGTTTCCAAAGTACAGATTTTAAGAAACCAGAAAGGACCCTTGACTGAGAAAAAGAAAAATGATCATGCTGAAAATGTCATGCACAAAATGTGGACTGAGTAAAGGATAGACACTCAATTGTTTCTAAATACAAAATTTGATATTAATAAAAGTACGGTACATCATTGAGAAGTAGTCCAAGAATCTAATATCATTTTTGTTGTTTTGATTTCTGAAGTTCCTAGTCACAGTGAATTTTAGGTAAAAATAACTTGAAGTTTTCTATCTGCTAAAATGACTACCTTATTCAAAGTCATATATTTACATACACACAAACACACGTGCATGCAAATTTAAATCTTGTAACCAACAGTTAGAGAATACATATTATTCTCAAGGGCATATGAAATATGATCCCAAATCGGCCATAAATATATTCTGAACAAATTTCAAAGACTTGTCATAGAGATCATATTCTATAACCGTTATGACTTATAGAGTGATGGTTAATTTTATGTGTCAACTTGACTAGGCCACAGAATACCCAGATCATTGGTCAAACACTATTCTAGGTGAGTCTGACAGGATGTTTCTGGAAGAGATTAATATTTGAATGGGTAGACTGAGTAAAGCAGATGGCCCTCCCTAACGTGAATGGGTTTCTTCCAGTAGAACAAAAGCCTGAACAGAACAAAAATGCTGACTCTCTCCCCAGTAAAGGAGGATTCCTCTGCCTGACTGCCTCCAAGCTGGGACACTGACTTTTTCCCACCTTCCAATTCAACGGACACACTCGCTCTCCTGGATCTCCCGCTTGCTGACTGACCCTGAAGATCTTGCGACTTGTCAGCCTCCAAAATCATGTGAGCTGTATATACATCCTATTGGTTCTGCTTATGTGGAGACCCTTGACTAATACAATTAGATATTAATAATAATAAAATATAATTTTTAAAAACCCTCCATCACTTGTAAAATAAGAAATACATGACTAAATAATTCTTGAGTCAAAGAAGAAATCATAGGGGAAACTAAAATACTTAGAACTAAATGATTCAGACAATGTCATATACCAAAGCTTATGCAATAACTGTGAGAAATTCGCCTCTTTCCCTGGCCATCAAAATTCATCATGGTGTAAATGCAGTAATTCTGCTCTCCATTTTAATGACTACATTTGAGCACTTCAAAATATCTCCTCAATAATTGAATATTTGCTTCTAATTTCCAATGCTTGCTTCGGAGAGGACATTCAGTTTGAACCGTGCTCCCAGGCTCCCTTTTGTCCCCCGTGCTGCAGCACTATGCCACCAGATTGGAAATTGTCTGCTTTAGGTACCTGTTTCACACTGGGACGTGAGCTCGGTGGACTCGGAGTTAGGATTGTGAATTACTCAACTTCTTTATCACAGTACGTAGCACATAGCAGGAACTAAAAAAAAAAACTCACTGAATTGGTTATAACTATTTTTAAATTTTAAAAATAAAACATTTTTCTATCCTCTTAGGAGAGTTGAGGAAGGAGTAGACTAGTGGGATGTAATGAAATCAGTACCAATTTATGGCCTGAAGTAGCTGTATTCCAAAAGAAAGAGCTAGAAATTAATGAAATAAGTATCCAAGATGTTGGAGAAAGAACACAGTAAATGCAAAGAAAGAAGAAAAAAGACAGGAAAAATAAGAACAGAAATAAAAGATCTAGAAACAAAGATAAAATAAAGCCAAAAGTTTGATATTGAAAGGAATAGTATACAAAAGGAATAAGAAACAAATATTGGGAAAGTCTCATGAAGAAAATAAGAGAGAAGTAACCGATAGACAATATAAGGAAAACAAAAGAGGACATAAATGCAACAGTGAAATAAGATTAACAATTTTAGCTAACTCATTTAAATGTTTGCATGCAATTAGGAGATTCTTATGTACAGAATTTCTTCCTTTTACAGCAGGGGTTATATCCTGATAAACCCATCATAAGTTAAAAATATTGTTAAGTATAAATGCATTTAATACACCTAACATAATATCATGGCTTAGCCTAGCCTAACTTAAATGTGCTCAGAACACTTACGTTAGCCTACAGTGGGCAAAATCATCTAACACAAAGTCTATTTTATAATAAAATGTTGAATATCTCATGTAATTTATTGAATATTGTACTGAAAGTGAAAAACAGGACGATTGTGTAGGTCCAGAATGGTTGTCAGTGTATCAGCTGTATACCCTTGTGGTAGTGGGACTGACCAGAAGCTTCAGTTAGCTGCTGCTGCCGGGCATCATGAGAGAGTATCCTATAGCATATAGCTAGGCCGGGAAAAGATCTAAATTCAAAATTTGAAGCACAATTTTCATATTGCTTTCACACCATCATAAAGTTGAAAAATCATAAGTCAAACCATCGTAAACTGGAGACCATCTGTGATTACAACATCAAACTTAATACTGTACAGTCCTCTAACAATTATAGAAACCGAAGCAATAGTTAAATATATTTACACACACATGCAGAGACAGATCCTGTAGGATCATATAGTTTTGGGACAGAGTTCTATCAAACTTTAAAGAAATACACCCTTCCATCATTGTAAATAGTCTTCTAGAAAGTAAAAAGTGTGACCGTTCTCTGCTCATGTCATGAAAGCAAAATTAGCCAGGGACAGTAAAGAAAGAAAAATTACAGGCCAATTTTATTCAAAACACAGATAAAAATGAACTTCCTTAAGTTATAAAGATTTACCAAAAATCTTACAGCAAATATTCTTAATGGAGAAACCTTGAAATCTTTTACTTTGGCATCACAAACAAGACACAGATGTCCAATCATTTACTTATTCATTCATTCACTTACTGAAAACATGTGATGGAACCTATACCAGGCACTCTTTTAGTCATTTGTGATATATAAAAGAATAAAACAGACAGAGATTCCTGATTTCAAAGAACTTTTATTCTAATAAGGGCTGATATAAAACAAACAATAAATATAATTAATAATCTACAAAAAATGTTAGAATCTGCAATATGATAAGTATTTATAAATGTTAAATAAATATGATAAATGTTAGAATCTGAAACATGATTAAAAAAAGAAAAAAGTAGAGTGGATTAAAGTAAATCAGGAGTGTAAGGGGTGAGGGTGGTGCAGGTTGTAGTATTAAATGGGTAGTCATGCTAAGCCTCACTGAGAAGAATGTCAATGATATGAAAGGTATGAAGGAGACCAAACAGATATCTGGAGGAAGAGAATTCCCAGCAGGAAATTGTGTTAAGGCAGGAACATGTCTTATGTCTGAGAAATAGCAAAGAGGCCAGTGTGGCCAAAGCAGTATTGTAGATTGGGTTTCCCTAAAATTAATCCCATCATCAAGGATTTGGATACTCATAGTTTATTCAAGATGTGATCCGGAGTAGGGTGCAAGAGAATGAGAAAAATATAAGACAGAGAAAGAAGAATGGCTAATAAAAGTGATTTGAGGGCCAATCTAGTGATGAAGTTCCACACCCTCCACTTTGGCAGCCTGGGTTTGGTTCTCAGGTTCAGACCTACACCACTTAGTGGCAGCCATGCTGTGGCAGTGACCCACCTACAAAACAGAGGAAGATTGGCACAGGTGTTAGCTCAGGGCAAATTTTCCTCCACAGCAACAAGAACAACAAAAATGATTTGATGAGTCTAAATTTTGTTAGGGATGAGCAAGGATGCATGTACATGGCATCCCAGAATTCCCTAGCAAGAGAGAGGAAAGCGGGAGTATTTATCCACTGTTTCCCATCCCTCATGGTTGAGAAATGCTCTCGGAGATCACATCTCCAGCACTTCTGGGCTGCCCTCCA
Source organism: Equus asinus (assembly GCF_041296235.1). NCBI lineage: Eukaryota > Metazoa > Chordata > Mammalia > Perissodactyla > Equidae > Equus > Equus asinus. The sequence continues at coordinate 115,100,764 of NC_091792.1, read as the reverse complement.
GTGGGCTCCACAAGCTTCTGTGCTACCAGAGTCAACCCTTGGGCAGAGAAGCAAGAGTCAAGAGACATAGTATTTGAAGTGGGATGGTGCCAGTGGGCATTTGATATACTCATCATCATAGCTATAAGTGAACTCAGGTAGGGCTATGTGATATGGAGTGGGAATCAACAGTGTCTTCTGCAAGCAGCAAGAACAAAGGGAATGGAGAAAAGGTGGGAGGAGGCTGGTTAAGACAAGGGACATCTCATAGAGCATTGTACATCTTGTAATGATACGGCTTGTACTCTATATTAAATGTGGAACCATTAGAGGGCTATGAAACCATCTGGCTGTGCTATTGAGGAGAGACTGCGGGTATTGGAGTAGGAGCAAAAGGAGGGGCAATAAACTGTTAGGAAGCTATTAAAGTAATCCTCTCAAGAAATAAAAGATGGCTTAGATCAGGTTGGTACTGGGCAACTGGTGAGAGGCCAGATTCTGGCTATACTGCTTAAGATGAAGGCTTTTTGTTTTAAATTGTGCTAAAGATCCTTAACATTAATCAAGACAAGAAAAATAAAGACATAAGAATTGGAAAGTAAATAAAGCAGTCGTCTTATGTGATGACTTGACTGTTCACATGGAAAACTCAAAATACACTGGAATCTAATTATTAGAAATAACCATAGAATTTGGCAAGGTAGATAGCCAGGAGATTGATATTTTAAAAATAAATTGCATTTTTATGTATCAGCAACACATAGAACACTATAATTATTTTCAAATACACCCTGTCTTTTAGCAACTGATGAGGTACCTAGGAGTATATCTGATAGAAGATGTGTAAGACTTGTGCAAACAAATCTGTAACATGCATTGACAGACATTCAAGACATAAATGGAGAGACTGTGTTCATGAACAAGTTCTTAGGAAAAAGACGTAAATTTACACTAAATGAATCTACAAAGTCAATTCAATCAAATTTTAAGAAGAAATTGAAATGCAGATCCTAAAATTTTTGTGGAAGTATAAAAGAACAAAAATAACTGGGACAAAGATAGAAGAATAAAACAAGGCGGGGCCAGCCCGTAGCAGTTAAGTTCGCACGTTTCTCTTCTCCACGGCTTGGGGTTCACCGGTTCGGATCCCGGATGCGGACATGGCACTGCTTGGCAAAAGCCATGCTGTGGTAGGTATCCTATATATAAACTAGAGGAAGATGGGCATGGATGTTAGCTCAGGGCCAGTCTTCCTCAGCAAAAAGAGGAGGATTGGCAGCAGTTAGCTCAGGGGTAATATTCCTCAAAAAAAAAACACAAAAAACAAAAAAAAAAAACAAGGGGACTTCTCCTTCCAGGTACCAAGACCCTTTACAAAGCTATGGTGTTTGGACATGTGGCATTTATGCCAAGAGATTAAAAACTAAGCAATACAACAGGTTAGATAGCCTGGAATTGGGATGTATGGAGAACATAGTATATCAGATTGGGAGGAAGTGGAGTGAGGGGTAGAGGGAGAAGAAGAGATATCAATCAGTGTTGTCAGCACAATTGGTGAACACATTTTGGAAGAAAAGAATTCCTACCTCACACTTATATAGAATCAATTTCAGATGGATTAAAGAATTAAGTATGGAAAACAAAACACAAAGTCTTTAGGAATAAAACTGTAGAATAATATCTTTCTGATTTTGGATGAAGGAATCATTTTTAAATATGACCCCCCCCTTCAGAGAAAGCTATACATTTGACTACTTAAATTAAAGTCAGTTCATCAAAAAGATATCAAAGAATGTAAAAAAATAAACCACAAAGTCTAATGCATATAGCTGACAAAGATTTAGTATCCAGAATAAACAATGCTTACATATTGTAAGAAAGACAAATAGATCTCATTTTATATCTACTTGTTTGGCAAAATTTAAGAAGTCTAAATTTGGAAAGAAATTGGATCAATGGAAACACTCTTACTCATGAAATGCAATCTGGCATTTTCTGGAAAAATCGTGCATTCAACATATCCTGTTATCCAACAATTTGATTCCAAGGTACATTCCAAGATCCTCATTCACATGTATAAGAAGAATGCACAAGAAGAATGGTAGAAGTGCTTAAAACATTGGATGTAAAGTAAATGTCCATAAACAAGAGAATAAATTAAAAATTACAGTATGTTCACATGTGGCATATTATAGAGAGTGAAAGTAAATAAACTACAGCTACATTCAACAGCAGAAATGAATAATTAAAGCATAATTTTAGGTTTAAAATTAAGTTTTAGAAAATTAAAACTATATACAAGTATGATAAACAACTAGAAAGTTAAAAAGTAAGGAACACAAAACAGCGCTTTACACAAAGTCTACTGACTTAAATATTCATTTCATCCAAAAACTACCTTCACAGAAACATCTAGAATGAAATATCTGTGTACCATGGCGTAGTCAAGTTAACATATAAAATTGACCACCACAATAAGGATTACCAATATTGTTTGATACACATCACATTTTATATGAAAAAAGCAAAGAACAGAGAAACACTGTGCTTGAGACTAAGGTGAGGGACTCAGCTATGGTGGAACAGAAAGCGGGAAGAGTGAAAAGGATGCTGCCACTGGAACGAGAACTTTTAATGAGATGTGTCTCTCTCTGGGCTATAACATTGGATATTATTGGGAAACATTGAGTTTAACTCACAAATTTTAGAAGTCTAATATTTCCAACCAGCCACTTAAACTGAGTTACTGTGCACACATTACTTAAGATCTCAGTGCCTCCATTTTTCCCATGTGTAAAATGAGAATAATAAAATTATTTATCTACTAAGATTGTTTTCACAATTAAATATATATATGCAATACCAAAGAACAGTGCCTGGAATATAGTAGATATAAAATGTTACCATTGTCATTAGTAAGATTGGCATTTATATTTGTATCCACATTCATACAATTATTATTAATATCATTATTATTGTTGCTGTTTTAAATAGAGTTATGAAGATGGCATATTTTCTTAATGAATACTAGTTTAAGCCCAAGAATAAAAGGGAAGACACAAAGCTACTTTTGACTTTCTTCTAAATCTGGTAGAATCTCTTCTACACAGAAAGCATCTATGCCTAAGAGGTGCTAAAGGACAAGGGGAAAGCTATACTAAAATGCTTCATTCTGGTCACTATGTGCAGTCATTTCACCTCTGCTCATTCTTATATTCTTGGCTAAATAAATGAAAAAGTTATAGCTAGTGCATGGGTGGTCCCTTCCACTCCATTCCATCTTCTACCAGATACGTATTACGTATTTAAATATTCTTTTAAAAATAGTCTATGTATTTCCTCACTTTGTAAAATAAAAGTATTTTTTAAAACCATGGCAGAATAACCTAAGCAAATATCTCTCTATTACTTAAAATCTAAGAGTCACTAGGTCGAGATAATTTTTAAGATTTGCAAGTAGGTAGTTATATGAAATGTACAGATAAAGAACTCACCTCTGTGATTTCCCCAGCCCTTGAAAAGGATATTGATCATTTACAGTATAATAATCTGAAAAAGGCATTTGCCACATCATAATTTTTCAGAAGGAAGCATGAGCCTCAGAAGAATAGCCCTTATTCAATGATAAGAGTGGTATGAAAACAGTTCACTCTTTCCTCAAGAAATTGGTTTGAAAACAGTAACTGCTGCATTATGAGTAATTCAGTCAAGTTATCTGCATTGATAAATGGTGCCGCTTGCATGATCCTCTTTTGCTTTCAGAAATTGTTTTGAAACCCTGAATGTCCCTTCAGCGGCCCACTTGATATTTTTCCCCCTACAGTGACACTGAGAATAATTAAGTTGTTAAGAGAAGATTCATAATGAAGCAACAAAACACAAAACAATTAAGGCAAATATTTTATGCTTGTTTTATTTCCCTTCATTAGTATTTAAAGGTCAGAAAAACATTTATAATTTGGAAAAAAACCAATAAAACATAAACGCCAATTTCCTCTTGGTTTCACTTGCAAAAATGTTAACATTGTTCTGGAATGTTAATCCAAAAGCAATTAAAAAGAAATAATCTTTAGGATTAATGTATAATGTATAATTCATTTGCAGTTTTCAAAATCTCAAAATTGACAGAGTAGCCTAATGTTAAATTAAGACAATGGTAGATTTTAATCCTTATTCTTAAATAACCAAACAACTGCCCTTAAGCATTAGTTAGAATTGAGGTATGGAAGCTTTTCCATGGCTGATAGGATTTGTATTCTATATGCTAACCCTTTATTATCTTACTCAGATAAAGGCCACGCAATCTAGGATTATCTAGTTAATCACAAGACTAATAAGCTCTAGTCAAGGTTGAGTTCTTGGTTAGGTCAAGAAACCAATAATTCCATTACTGATGTTGAAGTTCATTCAAAATACATCTGATATTGTTAGTTTATAATCTCTCACAAGAATTGAAATCTGCACTTCGTTTCACTTGGGGAAAACTTATTGAAGACCCATTTCAATTAGTACTTTTAGATATTAAATGAGATCAATTTAAAATGGCCTATTCCCCATGGCAAGCACTTTTAGTCTTAAGTTAAAACGTATTCCTATATATAAGACTAAAATTTTAAATAAATTTCCAAAAATCACATTTATATGCTGCTTTTTTCCAATTCATCATTTTTTGGCTATCATTGATATTCCTGCTACTATAATTGATGTAAAAATTATTTGATGAAAAACAAACCATAGAATTCTACTGTGGGAAAAATATATATTCCAAAGATTAACATAAGCATAATAAATTTTATTGACTCACAGTCCTTTGGAATTTTCAATAATTTAGAAAGGATTGAAGTTGAAGTTTACCTTAGTTTATCTATCCAAAAATCTTTTCAGATTCTATAAATGTATGGCAAAGACAAATAGCTAGGGATTTATTTGAAATAAGCAAATCAAAGACATATTTTCAAGAACTTCTCAAACAATTCACATACAGAAATATATTCATTATAATGTTTCCCTAGTGATTCAAAAAGCAAGTCCCCCAATGGTTTACATTCAGAAAAGCATTTTCGGCTAGTCAATTCTTTCTGTTATTCCTGTTTGGATAATTGTATGCATCTGTTAGCCCAAAATAATCAATAATCATTCTATAGATAGGAAAGATAAAGTAAGTTTTATCTGAGCTAGGGTGAAGCTATAATCTGGGAAGGCCTTATCCAGAAAGGAAGAAAGCTTTTCAGAGAAGCATGGTTTTCAGTACAGTCTTATACCTTTTCAGAACAAAGAACATACATTAAACACACCTGATACAAAGTCATCAAAGTTTCAAAGAGGTATTCAGTTGAAAATTAGTAGGTCAACACGACCCTGATATCAGGAAAGGGACTAATACAGGTGTTACAGACAGGGCATTACTAATACTGGCATAGGAGGGGAAGTACTTGTTCTCATCTTAAGAGAGTGTATTCTTTACTTTAACAGTTAAAGCAGGTGTACAATGTGTGTTTGACAGGCTGTAAGATAGGCTTCTTCAGTTCAGGCTGAATCAGTCTTGAAACTGAATAGTTACCCCATATGCCTCAACATGTGAAAATCTCTTGTCACATCTAAAATAAAAACACTGTATTTCCTTTAAATATTGTCTAATTCCATTTTTAACTTACTAAAATGACCTTTACAACTGTAGGGAAGGGAGACAAATCCTCTACCCTCTAGGTCCTTCTGGCTGGGCTATGAATGAAATTTATATGAGACAGACTAAAAGGAGAAAATAGAACAGAGCTTTATAACGTATATAGATGGGAGAAATCCAGGAAAATTGTGTAACTCGCCAGAATGGCCAAAGCTGTCACCTTAAATATCATCTTTAGCTAAAGACAAAGGAGGATGTTGGGCGTAGTGGTTTGGGGCTTCAAAGAGAAGGAAGGGAATTCACATGGAGAAGGAAAAGCAAATGTTTGGTAAATAAGAATGGGCTTAGCAAGGATCATCACTGTTTACCAATACCCAAAGTTATCTACAGTGATGGCCTGTCTTAGGGACAGACTTTTTATCTTAAATTTTTTCAGGCAGTTAGTGGCGAAGATCAAAGTTTCTTTCAGAGTCTTTTGTTCTTGAAAATAATGAGGTGGCCAATTCTATTCCCCCACAATACAAAACCCTCTTTGTAGAGGTCTTTATCAAAGCAGTAAATAATCATGTTATCTTCCTATTAGGACAGTTAAAAGAACAATTTCTTGTTGTTATTGTTTCATGACACTGATGAGTCCTGTTTATTACTACTGCCTCTGAACTGTTAATAACTAATACCTTTAGTTCTCAGATTTTTTCTCATCTCATTTCATAACGTCTCCTGGAAAGAAAATCTCGTCTACTCAATTCTGGAACACAGAGAACCCACATGCAAACCTCAAACAGCCATATCCATCGCCAGTGGCTCTTCATAATGAGTCTGTGTGATAGTTTTGTGTGTCACCTTGGCTTTAGCCACAATACCCAGATATTTCATTCCGTATGTTTCTGTGAAGATATTTTTTGGATGGGATTAAATCTAAATCAGTAGACTTTGAGTAAAGCAGACTGCTCTCCATAATGCAGCTATGCCTCACCCAATCAGTTGAAGGCCTTAAGAAAATGACTGACACCTTCAGAGAGATAGGGAATTCTGCCAGCCCACTGCCTTCAGATTCCAATCGCAACTTTCCCTTGGGTTTTCAGCCTGCGGGCCTAGCCTGCAGATTCCAGAATTGCTAGTCTTTACAAGCACTTGAGCCAATTCGTTAAAATTCTCTTTTTTAGCTCTCTCACTTACGTATGTATAAAATACGTATATATAAAATATATATTTTACATATACATATGTATATGTAAAAACGCATATACATATATAAAGATATATATATATATACGCACACATCGTATTGGTTCTATTTCTCTGGAGAATGCTAATACAATCTGCAAGTGTGGAAAAACAATTTTGAAGAAAGTTATTTTACTCTCCTCAGATAGAATTGTTTCAGTTAAAAGAAGTTCTTTGACTATTAAAACTGTTTGTCCTTCATATAAGAAATTAATAGTACCGGTCTTGACCATTAGTCTATAATTATTTGTAATTATTTTCAACATATGTAAAGTTGGAGTTTCCTTTCACTGGTCTTCTATGTGGCCAATGAATACTCGTAGTTCTACCCTAGATTAAATTCCATCACCATGATGTGAGAAAGCAGTGGACTTCAAGCTTTTTATAATTAGAAAATATCAGAAGCAAGAAAAATGTCAAATTATAGGTGAAACGGTTAATTAAAATTTAGTCCACCTAGGGGCCAGCCTGGTGGCACAGTGGTTAAGTTAGCATTTTCCACTTTGGCGGCCTGGAGTTCTCCAGTTCAGATCCCAGGTGTGGACCTATGTACTGCTTGTCAAATCATGCTGTGGCAGGCGTCCCACATATAAAGTAGAAGAAGACAGGCAAGGATGTTAGCTCAGGGCCAGTCTTCCTCAGCAAAAGGAGGAGGATTGGCAGCATATGTTAGCTTAGGGTTAATTTTCCTCAAAAGAAAAAAAAGATTAAAAAAATTTAGTCTATCTATATGATATAATATTACTAAATAATCAAAAATAATATCATAAAATTTTTAACACGGAGAAAAATGTTAGTACATTATATATAAAAGAGCTGTACTAAAGTCTATATGAAGTGCAACCTTAACTACATAAAATATATAGAAAATGTATATGTGAGATAAGACATAAAGGAAATATGTCAAAATTTAAATAAAGTTATTTCCAGAAGGTGGGATTGTAGGTGGTTATCATTCTATTCGCTTTTATATTTTGCATTTTTCTACAATAGGACTGTGTTGTTTTAATCACTGAGGGGGAAGTTTTAAGCTTTGAGCAAACAAGTAATACAATTTTTTTTCAATGACTCCTCCATTGACTTCACTTTGTTCTTTCTTTCCATAGCACTTGTTATATGGCTGTATATGACAGCATTTATTAAATTGTGTTGTAATAATCTGTCTATATAGCCGTCTTCCCTTGTAGTCTGTGAGCTTTGTGTGTGTGTGTGTGTATGTGAGGAAGATTGGCCCTGAGGTAACATCTGTTACCAATCTTCCTCGTTTTGCTTGAGGAAGACTATCTCTGAGCTAACATCTGTGCCAATCTTCTTCCATTTTGTATGTGGGACACTGCCACAGCATGGCCTGATGAGCAGTGTGTAGGTCCATGCCCAGCATCCAAATGCATGAACCCTGGGCAGCCAAAGCAGAGTGAGTGAACTTAACCACTATGCCAACGGGCCGGTCCCTAGTCTGTGAGCTTTATAAGGAAAGACACTGTATTCAATTTGCCTGGGCATGCCCTCAGCACATAGCTGAGTTTGTAATATTCAATAAATGTTTTTTCATGATAGGTAATACATAATGTCTATGGATCTTTAATAATATTGACTATTAATAACTAGTATTCAATCATGACTGTTATCAACATCATTATTTATTTTCCTAGATAATAGTACCTTCCTTATTAGAGTCTGCTACTTATGAAAAAGTATACAAGAAAACTGATGTTGGTAGGAGTAATCCTTAAATGACCCTTCACTCCCCACCTCCTACCCCCATGATTTTCCACCCTAATCCTCAGGACTGGCACTGTGAATTTGATGAGATATTATGCCTGAGATTATGTTAGATTACCAGAAAAAAGAAATTTTGCAGATTTAATTAAGGTTACTAATCAACTGACTTCTAGTTATTCCAAAGGGAGTTTATTCCAGTGCGTCAGCCATATCCAACCACATGAACCCTTTAGAACTAGAGAGTTTTCTTTAGCAGAAAAGCAGAGAGATTCAAAGCATGAGAAAGACTTGACTTACCACTGCCGGTTTGAAGATGGAGGGGGCCACATGAGAAATAATGTAGGCAACTTCAAGGAGTAGAGTGTAGTCCCTGGATGACATCTAACAAGAAAACAGGGACCTCAGAGCTACAAAGAATTAGATTCTAACAATGATCGGAATGAGGTTGAAGCAGATTCTTCCCAGAGCATCCAGATTAGAGCCCAGGCCTCCTTAGCACTTTCATTTCTGCCTTGGGAGACTAAAGAAATAATCTACTGGAGCTTGCCCAGGTTTCTGATCTACAGAACTATGAGTTAAAACGCTTATGTTGTTTTAAGCTGCTAACTTTATGATAATTTGTTCTAAAGCAATAGAATCCTAACACAGCCATGCATCCTTTAACGGGGATATGTTAGGTGATTTTGTCATTGTGGGACCATCATAGAGTGTACTTACACAAACCTTTAGGTACAGCCTATTGCTCCTAGGCTACAAACCTATATAGAGTGTTACTGTACTGAATACTGTAAGCAATTGTAACACAATGATAAGTATTTGTGTATCTAAAAATATCAAAACATAGAAAAGATACAGTAAAAATATGGTATAAAAGATAGGGGACAGCCCCGTGGCCAAGTGGTTAAGTTTGCGTGCTCCGCTTCAGCAGCCTGGGGTTTCACCGGTTCAAATCCTGGGTGCAGACATGGCACCACTCATCAGGCCATGCTGAGGCGATGTCCCACATGCCACAACTAGAAGGACAAACAACTAAAATATACAACTATGTACTGGGGGGATTTGGGGAGAAAAAGCAGGAAAAAAAAAGAAGATTGGCAACACTTGTTAGCTCAGGTACCAATCTTGGAAAAAAAAGATCAAAAATAGCACACCTGTATAGGGCGATTGCCATGAATGGAGCTGGCAGGACTGGAAGTTGCTCCGGGCGAGTCAGTGAGTGAGTGGTGAGAGGATGTGAAGCCTAGGACATTACGGTACGCTGCTGGAGACTTTAGACACCCTGTACACTTAGGCTACACTAAATTTATTTTTAAAAAGATTTTCTCTCCTCAGTAATAAATTAACCTCAGCTTAATGCAAATTGTTTACTTTACAGACTTTTTAATTTTTTTTAACTTTTTAACTCTTTTGTGATACCTCAGCTTAAAACACAAACACATTGTACAGCTATACAAAAATATTTTCTTTCTTTATATCCTTATTCTATAAGCTTTTTTCTATCCTTAAATTTTTTTTTTTTTTTACTTTTTAAACGTTTTTGTTAAAAACTAAGACACAATCATGCACATTAGCGTAGCCCTGAACAGAGTCAGGATCATCAACATCACTGTTTTCCATCTCCACATTTTGTCCCACTGAAAGGGCTTCAGGGGCAGTAGCATGCGTGGAACTGTCATCTCCTGTGATAAGAATGCCTTCTTCTGGAATACCTCCTGAAGGACCTGCCTGAGGCTCTTTTTGAAACAGTGTCACTTTTCAGAAATACGTCCATGGTGGTTTGCTTGGTTTTTTTTTTTTTTTTTTTTATCATAGATTTGCTTGTAAGCAGATAATGCACTGTGAACATTCTTCTCTATTAATGAAAAGCTTTCAGTGTTGGGGTCCATGCTTTCAAACTTTTTAAGGAGCTTGTTGTGGTATGCAAAAGCTTCTGCTGAACACTTCACTGTGAAATTTCTTGGGAGTTCTTCTCCTTTTTCTTCTCCTGCAGTTTCCTTCTCTCTTGCCCCTTCTTCAGCTATGTGTTCCTGTTCCAGTCCCAACAATTCCTTATTAGTTAGTTCCTCAGGAACCACCTCTAGGAGCATCCTCATCCACACACGGGTTAAAGTTGTTTGCCGTCTCAACCACAGCCTAGTTGATTTTTGCAAATCACTCATCCTTGGCAAACACTTTGAAGTCAAGGATGAACCTCTTGAGTATCTTCTTCCAGATGCCATTCATACACTCCTTGGTGACATCATCTCAAGGCCAAGTGAGGTTCTTGATGCAGTCATAGATGTTTTAATCCTTCCAGCATTGCATCGGTGTCTTCTCAGTGTCTTCCTCAGTTGCAGCAACAGCCTGGGCAAAGGTCCTTCTCATTTAGTAGGCCTTAAAAGTTGCTATAACTCCTTGATCCATTGGTTGGGTCAGAGAAGTGGTGTTTGGAGGGAGAAACACTGCTTTGATATTAGGATGAAGATCACCAGTAAAACAAGGATGTCCAGGAGCATTATCAACAATAAGCAAAATCTTGAAAGATTTGCTATTCTCCAAACAGTACTTCTCCATTTCACTGACACAGTAATTCAGGAGGGCATCTGGGAAGAGGAACTGGGTCATCCATCCATGACTTCTTATTGCTCCCGTAGTACACTGGCAGTATGTGCTTATTAACATGCTTGAAAGCCCTGAATTCTCACTATGCCAGACCACAAAGTGTTTCAATTTGCCACCTGCAACATTGCCCCCAAGTAAGACTTATTCTGTCCTTAAAATCTTGAAATCTGGCCTTGATTGGGCCTCCTTATGGAGGAAAGTCCTTTCAGGCTTACATTTCCAGAATAGGAAGGTTTCATTCATACAAAATATTTTCTCTGGCAAGTAATTTTCCTCACAATGAGCTTATCTAGAGTTTCCAAAAACTCTTCAGCTGCCTTCACATTAGCATTCACAGACTCACCACTCACTTTCACATTGTGTAATGAATGACAATTCTTGAATCGTTTAAACCACTCAGAGCTAGCAATAAATTCAACATTGTAGTCGAGTTCAGCCTGTTCTTTCAACACTGAAAACAAATTTTTTCTTTGGCTGTGATCGTCATGGTGCTAAAAGGGATATGCTTCTCTGTCTGGTCCTGATCCAGGTCATTAGAAGTTTCTCCATGTCTGATATAGGCCCTTCTCAAATTTTTATTAGTCTTGTTGCCTTCAGTGAAGCAGATCCTTTAACAGCTTCCATCACTATGTTCTTGTTCTTAAAGATAGTAGCCGTGGTAGAATGGGACATGCCTGACCGGCAAGCAATAACCATCACTGATTTTCCACCTTTGTAGTTCTTAATCACTTTTAATTTTGTTTCCAGGTCAATCACTCGATGTGACTTCTTACTGGCAACATTAGCAATGGATTTTGTATGCTTAGGGGTCACGATGAACAAAATACAAGATTAAATCAAGAACAAAAGAAAATGATGCAATCAATAGACACAGCAAACACAAGATGTATGAGACTGCTGCCAGTGTAACATGGAATACTGTTTTACAGTAAGCTTTGTTTTTAAGTAGAAAAAGTACACTCTAAAATAATGATAAAAAGAATGTATAGTAAATATGTAAACCAATAATAGTCATTTATTTTCAAGTATTACGTACTGTACATAATTGTATGTGCTACACTTCTCTATGACTGGCAGTACAGTAGGTTTATTTATACCAGCATCACCACAAACACATGAGTAATGCATTGCAGTCTGATATCACTAGAGGATAGGAATTTTTCAGCTCCATTATAGTCTCACGGGACCACCATCGTATATGCAGTCTGTTGGTGACCAAAATGTCGTTATGCAGAGGATGACTGGACACTAATAAACGTCCTTACTTTAATGGAAGGGTTCCCAATTATGAAGATTTTGTCTTATACTATGAGTAATACTTTGCTGTAGTTATGAGACCTGAATGAGTGCAGAATATCATATAAACAAAAATTTTAAATTTTCTCACACTGTACTCAGAGGTCCATGGAAAGTATAGCTCCTTTATTCTCTAAACCTGGCCTAATCTCCTATTGCAGCCCAGTCTACATAGAAGAAAACTTATTCCTGCCAAATAAGAGTATTTCATTCTCTTCTGGTGTTTTTTTTCTTTAAAGATTGGCACCTGAGCTAACATCTATTGACAATCTTCTTCTTCCTCTTCCTCCTCCTCCTCCTCTTCCTCCTTCTTCTTCTTCTTCTCCCCAAAGCCCCCCAGTACGTAGTTATATGTTCAACTTGGAGGTCCTTCTGGCCGTGCTATGTGGGACACGCCTCAGCATGGCCTGATGAGCAGTGTTATGTCCGGGCCCAGGATGGAACCCATGTAACGCTGGGCCCTCGAAGAAGAGTGCAGGAGCTTAACCACTTGGCCCTGGGGTCAGCCCCTCTCTTCTGGTGTTTAATGCTTCTAGTTTTATACTTCAAAGTTCAAATCCCTCACAGAACTGTTTCAAAGAGTCTTTTTTGGACTGCTCAGACTTTTCAGATAGATGCTCCATCTGTACATTCTTGCTCCTTTACTCTTTTCTTCCTCAAAGTCCTCATGACATCAGAAGGAAGAGGTGCTGAAACAGGCTGTGTCCTTTGACTCCTCTGGTCTCTGAAGAGACCTCTTATCTGCTGCTCTCCCTGCTGGTGTCCTCTGTTGTCCTTCACAGTCAGGGCTGCAAGGCTCCATCAAGGTGAGCTCTGACTCACTCGGCCTCACTCCAGCCTTTGCCAGCACTGTGAACCTCTCTGAATCTCTTCTACATCTTCAATCCAAGGCTTGGACTAGGCAACACACCCTTAACCTCTAAGCCCTGCAGTGGGGTCAGATCATCTCAAAAGTACCCCCTGGAGCAGGGTCATGCAGGCGTACTGAATTCTATCTACACCTCATAGGTATCGCAAACAACAAGAAAGGTAAACTACATCTCTTCTCAGTCCAACCACATTGAGTTCCATAGTTTAGTTTTTATGGTCACCTGAGAAGCAATCTCCTTCCAGAGTTCCAGAGATGAATCTAGGCAAGTGGTCCTAGCCTAGGCAACTCCTTCAACTTATAGGACGTGCATCCATCAGTGTAAGACAAAGTCTGAAAATGAGAGATTGGGGCCCAGATTCTTCACTCCTTCACTCATGTGCCTTTCTCTCCCTTCATCTCTCAAAATCCCTTGGGACCAAAAAGGACCGGCTCTAAGCTATCTATCTAGTGCTTTTACATCACATCTTCCTGTCATGGGTACCATGCCATAGCACTATCTGTGAAGGGGGAAGCCATGACCTCTCTACATTTAGAGAAGAATTTCTATAGTCTGACCCACTGATATTTGGGCATTGGCATGTTAGGAAAATTTAGAAAATATCCACTCCGAGGTCTTCTTGCAAACCTATTTTCCTGCGGAAAATTTTTTTTTTGGTTTTCAGAAGTTAAATAATAATTGATTCTTAATCTTTGCATACCTGCTATAAAATTCCTAATCCTGTCTACCCACCCTCTGAAACCGACAGAGGTTTCAGTTTAGCTAAATAGAAAGCCTTATAAACAGAAAATAAACTGAGAAAATCATAATATAATCAAAACATCACCCCAGATATATGAAAACACCATAAAGTTGAGAAAAGATGTCTCAACGTAGACAAATTTTCCAGTTTTCTCATCTTTGATAGACATTAGCAAGTTTACAAAGTTGTAGAAATAGATTTTATCTGGATCTTGTCGTGTCACTGGAGGAAAAACAAATGCTATTTTATTTAATTACCACACGGAAAGCTGTAGTGAGAGATCTCGTTCCCACAGCATTGATGACTTTATCAACAGTAAAATTTAAAGAAAGTTTCCATAGGATGACCTAAGATTGGTTCAGACCATATCACCATGAGATATAAATGGCCACCTTGGAAAAGGCTTCCTTCTCCAATTTAAAGCACAGGTAATATTTCCACATATCTGTAAGTCTTTAAAACATCCTAGACCACCACTGTGGACAGAAACAGAGCTAGCATCACGTGGGGCACTTCCATGCTCATACAATCTTGGATTGTAACTAAATCATAGCTTTGGGTGAAATTTAAGTTTACATACTGTTTTTGAAGATTTTATCATACATGTAGTGTTCATACAGCTTTCTTATGGCTAAAAACATAATGTAAAAATAATCTTTTCTCTTGGAATAAAGGCTGTTGGGAATCCAAGGCTCTTAGTGTAGGAATAAAGTAGAATTACCGCATTGTCCTAATTTATTTTTAATCCTTTCCTGTGATTTATTATGTAGGACACTGGACACTCCCCAGAGGGTTAGAATTCTGCACCACAGCATATTCAACACTCCCATTATTCCTTTAAGTCTATATTTCTGAAGTTGCAGTATCTGATATTACCAGGAAGTTCTCACAGTCTTAGCGAGTTTGCTAAATGGAAATTCCACTGTGTGGTCTTTCAGCTGCAGAGAATTCTACTTTCTATAGAGAAATGTCAGTAACAACTTAATTGCCTCCCATTTTGTGAATATCTTTTATCAACAAAATGTTCCCAATAATCACATTGCATTTTAGAAGGCTGCCTTTGTTTTATACAGACCGAGGGGTTAAGTGAGAGAAAGAGCAAAGGGAATTGGAAAAAAATAATTGTGTGATAAAAGGAGCTCAGTGACTACTAGCTGTGTATGAAAATGAAAATCGTGCAGATTAACTGAGCTGATACCATTTCTATTAGTCTCATTTGTTAAAGCTATAGCAAACTGTTTACCCTGCTGGTTAGCTCTTGCAAGAGTGACTCTGATCTCATGAATGTCAGCACTTGCCCTCCAGGTTTACTCAGCTTTCAGCACGGATACCTTTCTTGTCCAGCTCTTCAAAGCAAAGAAAAGAAGAAAGAAGAAGGGAAAAAGCATCCGGTGGGAGATTACAACATGCTCCACGGGGAATCCCTCCTGAGATCTGCAGTCTGTAAGAAGATGTTGAGAAGGAGCTCAGTGTGCCATAATCCATTCTGAATGTGGCTGGAACCTTCTGTGCAACGTGAGCCAAAGGTCACTCTGATGTCAAAACAGAGGGAGAAGAGACTCTATAGTTGACATCTCTGTCAAATGGTTCATTAAGTATCATCTATAATTTCTTATTGTCAAGAGGCAAATTCTTTCTTTCCTAAGGATTTTCTCATTTTGCCAGATGAATAACAGCAGGGAAAAATATTCACCTAAAAATACTTAGGCAATTATAATTTTGTTCTTTCAATCTATGTAAAATAATAAGTTCTAGCCCCAAGAATGTGGGAGTAGACTTTAGAGTAGTTTTCCGGGTAATCTCAGCTCTGGAGAAATTTCTAGAAAACTTAAGCAGTTGAACAGTGACCTTAAGGCAGTATCCATGGAACCATATTGATATGCCATTCAATCTGGTTATTTGAAGTCTACTTCATCTAAAGCCGCTTAGACAGAGTCTATTTTATTACTGGCACTTTACCAGTTTAATAACAGAAGAATAAAATAATTTTTAGACAAATGCATATATATGAGACTAATGTAATTGAATGGCAAATTGAAAATAGGATGTTTATCCAACAGATTGAAGCATTAAAACCTCTTTTTCTGTTCCTGTCACCTCCATGTTAATCTCTCTTCTGCTCCTTCTGTTAGATCCTTAATCCAAAACCGCATAAACTCCCAAATTAAGTATTTCAAAAGCTTCCTATTGAGTCTAATTTCTTCCTCTCCTCTGTCCTATCTATTCATCTCCCACATCTCCACTCTGACACCACATTTAGCTTTCCAAAATATTCTTGTGATCATGTCACTTCCCTATTGAACCTTTTATAGATTTTCATTTCATACAAGATAAAGTCCAAACAACTCACCATTCAAATATACTTGCAATCTCTTTGAACTATCTTTTCAGGCTCATCTACTACTTCACTGTCATCCCCATTTACAAACTCCGCTCACACAATGCTCACTCCTTACACTGTACCAAAAACTCTAGCTTCTTTCAATAACTTCACCTAATCTTGTAAAAGACAGTATCTTCCATCTCCGTGCCTTTGCACATATCCTAATACCTAAAATGGCAGCTACCTTCTTGTACTCTCAGTTGTTACTCTAAGCACAAATGTTATCACATCCCTCCTTGACCACTCTAGGTAGAATTTATTTCTCCCACTACTGTGTCCATTTAGAAGAAAATTCTTTGTTTAGAGACTCCTATCCTCATAGCCTCTGACCTCCTTAAATCTAGGAGCTTGTCTTATTCAAGTTCTTTTAAAATAAGAATTACAGAAAATTTTTTAAATATCCATTAAATAAAAGCATAAAAGTATCTGGTAAACTAATATCTGATACTCTTCCCTATGGATTTATCCATCCTGAAGTATCAATACTATTAACTCATTATTTCTAAGCCAATGTTATTTTCCATTAATACTTGCAATATAATTATTGAGTATATTGCTGTAATTCAAATCAAAATAAGTAAATTATAACCATACCAGCTGTAGTAATAGACATCAGAGCTTTACTAAGATCTTATTATTTAATTGCAAATGAATTAGCTTGAGATAATGCAATATAATAGTCCCAGTTAGCAGCATTTTAGACTTATTTAAGACAGCATCATATGGCTTTGCCTGAATAACAGCTTTCACAAATCTTGAGGCATTATTAAGAACGTTCACATGAAAAAATTAGTGTATATTTTATGGTTTAGCATCCAATTCTTTACAAATGTGAACCTGGTCCCCTTGAGAATGAGCTTTTACAATCTCTAATAAATTGAAGGAAAATACCTTTTTTCCTCCTGGAATTGTACAGCTAACTATCTTCAGTTTACTTTCATTTCAAATCATGGAGTCCATTTTATTAATATACAAAAGGGTAAGGGAGATAGCAATAATTGTGTTTATTAAATAATCAGTATGTTGTCTAAAAAGAAGAAGAATTTTCTTGAATTAACTTTTAAATTATTCAAATTACTTCAGATTTATAACTAAAGATAAGGTACACAGTCTTCCTCTGCCACTTTCTCCTATCTAAAAATCAGATTCATTTGATATAACTAAAAGGATATTTGAACATCTGAATGTGTTTGAGAGGCTTATTTGAAAGTGCTGTAGAAAGCAAAGTCATTGATTTTAAAAAAAGGCAAATCTTTGAAATGCTTACAGAATGATAAAGGATTTAAATTCTAGGAAAGACAATATTAAAACAATTAAACATGGATTTTTAAAAGACATTCTACAGTCTCCCTGTTTCAACCAACAACTAAAATCAGTGGCACTGAAAAGTAGTAAACAAAATTACGGTTCTATTTTCCGTTTGATTTCATTAGCATAGCTCAACCAATTTTA
This sequence comes from Equus asinus, assembly GCF_041296235.1. Taxonomy (NCBI): domain Eukaryota; kingdom Metazoa; phylum Chordata; class Mammalia; order Perissodactyla; family Equidae; genus Equus; species Equus asinus. The sequence continues at coordinate 115,082,870 of NC_091792.1, read as the reverse complement.
CAAATCAAACTTCCTTGTGTCACTTCTTAAGTGGCACATATTTAAATGATTATTCATTTCTAACCAACTCATGGCTCCTTGTAGGCTCATTGTATTTAGTTTCATCCACCTTTGAATTCATTTCGTTTTTGTAATTTAAGGAAAAAAATTTTTAAATGAAGAGTTTTCAAAATAAATGTATATATATGTTACTAAAATGAAAGAACTCAAAAATCATTCTAAAGAGTTTAAAAAGGAATTTATTATCACATAATCATCTTTTCAAATTATTTTCAAAAACTTTATAAATGTAAGCAAGAGAGTTTGAGATAAAAGTCAAAATTCCCTGTCAAATCTGCTTTGAAATAACACTGCAGGCTGTACCAAATCTAGTTTGAAAGATCCTGTAGTTAGACCTAAACTATCAAAAAGGTATCATCGTTATCAAGAAACATTTATTAAACACTTAGGAACACATGAAGTGTGGCCTTTGATTTCACTGAAATTCTTCAAAAGAATTAATCTGCTTTTAGGGTCATGTACCAAAATATCCATTAATATAGAAAATACAAGCAAATTAAATAATAAGTAATAAGTGGATGAAGAAAAACCAACGAAGAGATAACTACATTAAATCAAAGCAGGAAATACCTTTAAAAACAATGATCAGTAGTAAATAAGAGTCTCAATCTTGAACAAAATAGGTATTAGACTTTTCAAAATGTGATTAGGCATTATCTGTGCATGTGACAGACTGGGTATGTGGTGCACCTGTGTTTAAGCATGAAATACACCATTCTCCCATTCATAAAAATAGACAAAATCAAATTGCATTATAATTTGCATGAACAAGAGTATTTCTCTCTCTTATTAATTTTAATAGTTTGAGCAGGCTGACAAGAACCTTTTGAGTCAAAGTAAGTCGAGTGGCAGAATTGATTGACCTGGTAATCATATTTGAACACGTCCTACAGTATAATTTATCTTTTAACCAGTTTCATGTAAATTGCGTAATTCTGCATTGTAAACTGGCAGTATCCTAACGTCTCTGGTACGTTAGTATTTTTTCATTATTTGCCTTACAATTGATTTAAAGAAAGACATTTTTACCAACAAATTTTTTAAGTTTATTTGGTATTATACTTCAGCAAGCAGTGAATTTTATAGATGGATAAAATGGGGGACACGAATGTGGAGTCACTTAACTAGATAAATTTAGTTGATTCATCCAACACTTGGGCTCAGAATTCTAGGTTAAGGAAAAAGAAAGAAACCATTAGGCCCAAGGTCAGTGTAACAAATAGAAAGAATAAGCAGCCATATACAAACAGGATATACTAATCATTTGTATTTTTTCAGAATCATTTAATCCAATTAATAGCTAAGAAATACTTTGATGAGGGGGAGGAGGAATAAGGGGAGAGATAAGCGAGAGTATTGAGTTCCTTCATTGTTTTTGTATAAAGATGGGGAAAAAAGGTAAGAATCAGCTGAGACTATGTCAAAGTTGTTTCAAGTCTTATCTTTTAGAGACACATTATAATGATCGTCTCTAATGCTCTGTCACTATTTTTCTATATACGTATTTCTATTGATCATAAAAAAATAGTTGGACATTTCTCATTTTTTCCCACTTCATGCACACATCATCACTGGCAGCACCTATCTACTCCCTTCCTTGTTTAGTTTGTTAAAATATTTGCCTTATGTGGCCAGCCCTGTGGCCAAGTGGTTAAGTTCACCTACTCTGCTTTGGCGCCCTGGGGTTTCGCCGGTTCGGATCCTGGGCATGGATGTGGCACCACTCATCAGGCCATGCTGAGGTGGCGTCCCACATAGCACAGCCAGAAGGACCTACAACTAAAATATACAACTATGTACCGGGAGGCTTTGGGAAGAAGAAGAAAAAAAAAGAAGATTGGCAACAGATTTTAGTTCAGATGCCAATCTTCAAAAAAATTTTTAAAATATTTGCTTTATTACAGTATCTTTCAGGGTGACCTTCCTTTGCACATCTCTTCTTCATGCAGCCAAGACCACTTTTAAGTCAACTCTGTCCCAAGCTGAGATCATCTTACCTTTGCCTACGTGGATTGTAAGGGTCTCTAGTTCCACACTCAGGATTCAACCACCCTTGTGTTTAAACAGATTCTTAATCTTTATTTCTGAGAACATTTTTTAAAATATCAACAAATGACTACTCACATGGGTCACATGTCTAAATTTTTCATATAATTATATTTATGTGTTGTATCTTAGGATTACACAATGATATGTGTCATATTTTCATATAATAAAATTCTATATTTATAAATTATATTACTTTAAAAATAGATATATTTTACTATAATAATATAAAACATTACTCTGAGCCAAAAGACTTGACAAATATTCCTCTAAATGATTAGAGGGCTGCTGTGAAATTTATCATATCTCTGTTTGAACACATTTTTTCTTTCCCATCATGAACGCTCATGACTTTTTTGAACAAACTATGGAGTTGACCTTTGTGTCTAAAGCTTTTAATCTCAATCCTTTCCAATTATAAAATTCTAATAATGACAATAGTTTCAGACACAACAGCAAATTCTCAAATTCAAATTATCCATAACTGAAAAATGAATTATATATACTTTGCTACCAAAATTTTCCTCTTTTATGTTAATTTCCCAATATAAAGGACATTATAACATTAATCTCAAGCTGTAGAAATAGAGAATAATGAAAAATGGTCATATCTCATTATGCGAAGTTCTGAGAAATATAAAACAGCAAAATGAAATTCAGCTTTTAAACATAGCTATATGTAATAAAGACTTGCACATTTCAAATATGTTCTCACAACTCTAATAAGAGCAAACTTCCACTGCATTTGAAACAATATTAAATAGGAATTAATGTTGCAGGGATATTGTTAATAAATAAATGCATAGATCCCAAGTTGGGAAAAGTTTTTTAAATGGAGAGCTGGGAAATTATATTCAAACATTTTGAACTGTTAGTACTCATTATGGTTGAAAGAGCCTGGAGCAAAAGTGAGCACAGATACCTCTGAGAGTATTCTTAACCTATTCCTAGAGGCTTCAATAAAAGCCAGACAACATACTTTAAGACAAATGCTGGGGGAAAATGAGAAATTATCCTATTTATGAGTCTTAAAATTAAAAATACTTTTGCGAGAATTATACCTTCCAAAAACCAAAAGAATTATGTCACATAGAATACATAATTTTATACTGTTAGGACGTTTTTCATCTGTAATTGTTTTGTGTGTGTGTGTGTGTGTGAGGAAGATTGTCACTGAGCTAACCTCTGTGCCAATCTTCCTCTATTTTATGTGGGTTGCCGTCACAGCATGGCTTGAAAAGTGGTGTTAAGTCTGTGCCCAGGGTCCGAAACTGCAAACTCCAGGCCACTGAAGTGGAGTGAGCAAACTTAACCACTACGCCCCCCAGGCCAGCCCCACCTCTGTAATTTTTTATGACATCTTCCTAATATCTGCCTGGTTTTATGAACAAAACTTTTGATCATTGCCTATTGTCAGCTTTTTAGATGAGAATATCCTAAAGTTTTAAGAAGTGAAAGTGAGTCTGTCTCATATTAAGGTCATTTTAAATCCAAGCCAAGTAAAAATAGAAGTAATATCTGATGCGGGGTCAGTGAGCCCAGGAGTCGAAAGAAAGATTTCTTAGACTCTTAAGATCTGGCAGTAGTGCTCTTTTATTTAGAGAATAGTGTAGCATGGGGACAAGACCCATGGGCAGTCAGGCTGCTGCGTGGGGACAGGACCCACGGGCAGTCAGAGATGCTGCTGGCATGGGGAGCTGCTGCTGCCGCCGCTGGCATGGGGACAGGACCCATGGGCAGGCAGAGCTGCTGCTGCTGCCCCCGCTGGCATGGGGACAGGGCCCATGGGCAGGCAGAGCTGCTGCTGCTGCCCCCGCTGGCATGGGGACAGGGCCCATGGGCAGGCAGAGCTCCTGCTGCTGCCCCGAGTTGAGGCTTAGGGCTAAATTTAAGGCATAGGTATGTGAGTCATCTCTTTATGAAGACAAAGGAAAGAACATGAAAAAAAAGTTAAAATGGTATCAGTGTAGGTGGGGTCTGGTCGTTGGGTGATCCCATGACTTTTAGACAAGAATCAAATCGGATTAAGTAAAGGTCAGAAGCCACCACCCTAAACCAGTTACATGAGATTGCCAGACAGCAACCAACTTAAGTTCTTGCCTTCCCTATTAAGAGCTTCTAGGGACAAGGTCATCTCTCCTCTTCTTCCTGGTACAGAGAGGGAGGCACCTTTTACAGATAGAGATTTACCTTACAAATGTAAATGTGTCCCAACAAGGGCAAGTTCCCTTCCCCAGAGCCTCCTTCCCTGTCCCAGTTTATCGAAAGCAATCAGCCCAAAACAATCCTGATGCCAAAGAGACATATCCTGGGGTGGCCAATTTCAGGTCCCTACAAGGTCATCCCCCCTTCCTTCACAAACGCAAATGTCTCTCAAAAGGGCAAGCAAAATTCCAGTCCTCGGAGCCTGCTTCTCATCTGTAGTTTTAAAAGTAACCAGCCTAAAATCCTCATCATAAACCGTTTTAAAATTAAGCAGCCTAAAAATCCTCATCAATATCCTTAAGAAATTGAGCTCTCGTGTACTTACCACTTACTGTGAGGCGACATTGTTCAGAGTGTTTTACAAATATATCTAATTTAAATCTTATAATAATCATGTGAAGAATGTACTATTTTTATTGTCTCCACTTTACAGGAAATTGAGGAAAGTGGGGCCCAGAGAGGTTAAGTAAGTTTACCAAGAGCTTACAACTAGAGAGTAACTGATTATAAGCGCAACCCCAGCAGGCTGGCTCTAGAGGCCATGAGCCTGGCCACTACAGGATTCAGTTTCTCATTATGAAAAACTGCAAACATTTAGGAAAAACAAAAACTGCAGTCTGCATATGTGCATAAACACCAAGCCACCCATACTGTAATACATATCGTACAATCCACACGGCACCTTCCGTCTCCTTCTCCTAAGGCACTTATTTCACTCTATCTAGTGTTGTAAGTATTTTTTACATATATCCCTCACATAAGTTTACATCAAGACCCTAAGTTTCTTGACATCTAAACTGGACCTGATTCTTTGTATCCTCCAAAATCCTTAATAAAGTGTTATATATTCTTTAAGCATTCATTCAACATGTTTTAGAGAATTGGTGAATGAACATAAATCTGACTCCTTCATTAAGAAACCAAATAAAAGAAAAATAGAGTTAACACAATGTACTACAGATCTGGATTAAATTTTGACTTTCCATATAACTCCCTCTCACCCCAAAAAAAAACATAGAAATAGATAGCAACCCTCCCACCGAGACTGAATTCACTTCATGAAAACTGAGCAAAATTAAATATAACTTTCAACCTATAGTAATCTTATTTTTAATTTTTTTGTAATTTTAACAACTTACAACACAACTTTATTTAAAACACTATAGTTTTACTTAGTCACTAACTTCCAGTCTTTCAAATTTAACTAGTAAAAAAAAAGCTTTAGAAACCATAGGATGTATGCAACAATTGCATTTTTAAAAAGCATTCTGCCAGGCAAAGATAGAGAAATGGCTGAGACCGAAAGCAGAGAATGACCCAGATAATGGAGATGAGAAACTCCAGGCGTGTTGATGATATGGTGGTAAATTTTTCCAATTTGAAAGGTATCACGGGGAGTAACAGGAAGTAATAATGGAGAAGTAGTGGAGATTAGGCATAGAGACAGAACTGGCATTTAAGCTCATTTGAATGATATTTGAAGCCATAGATAAGAATTCAATAATGAAAGAAAAATGGATAAGAGAGAGAAGAAAAGAGAAAAAGGATGAGGATAGACCTTCAGTATTAACTCTGCCTAGTGGGCAAGGGCGTGGAAATGCAAAGGAAGGGACGGAATGGGGAAAGAACTCACTGGCATACTAGCACAGACCACTTTAATGAAAGCAAGTGAGGGGCAATTTCAAGAAATAGGGAAGGATCCACAGTTTCAAACACTATAGACAGTACAATGAGAATATGAAGGGAAAAGAAGTCTTTGATTTTGGTGACTGAACAATTCTTAGTGACCATAGAATGGTTTTATTTGAATTTAGGAGGCTAAATGTGTCTGGTAAAGAATGAAGATTGTGTGAGTACTGAGGAAGAAAAAATATATTACAGATTATTTTTTAAAGAAAAGATAGTGATTGGGTGACTGACCTAGAAGTTTACAGACTCATGGTCTGAGCACTGATAACTGTTGTTAGAACTCCTAGCAGAAGGGAAAAGCTTTTAACAAAAAAAAAATTAAAGTATGAATATTCTTGAGGTGAAAGTAGTTACAGTTTTCTGAATATCCCCAATCATGAACCTTTGGTATATTTGATTCTGAAATATCTTTAGAAAATCATCTTACATTTATATAACACTTCACAGTTGCCAAACAGCTTTCCTGGCCTTCAAAGTATTGTGATCTTCACAATAACCGTATGAGTAAGAGGGATGATTACCCTGTCTTTTCAAATGAGGAAATATGCTTCCTGAGAAATATCATTTGACCTTGCAGAATTAGTGGCATCGCTTGGGCTAGAACTCAGTACATTGAATCCTAGAGCTAATGTTCTTTCCACTGAAATCAATACGGTTCAGGAATAGTCACCTTCAGAGTTTATAACTAAGACTTGACTTTAAAGACCTCAATAACCCAAATATGTGCAAATGCAAAAAGTTAGGTACCCTCTCACTTCCAGTCTCGAGGCTATGCAGTGTTTCAATAGCAGTTCCACTTGCTTCAAATTCCTTTCTATTCATCATTCTCTCTCACGAAACTGTTAGCTGAGTTGATGTGGCCATCTCTATTTTAGAGCAGGAATAAACAGAATGAGTTATTTGTGTAAGTTCACAAAACAGGTCAGTGACAGAACTGGTATTAAAATTTAAAACTCTCAGTTCTTTACTCAGCTGCTTTTACTGAGTAATCCTGTTCTTCACAAAACTAATTCTACTTATGATACTAGGTTTATTATGTTGCAGTGAATATACATATAGATGTGTGTACATATATGTGTGCATGTATATACATACACATTTGTCAAATATTTGATTGTGTATGCTTGAATTGTGTAATATTAGATTTTCAAGCAATTGGAAAAATTTCCTTTTCCCCTCCCAATCATACAAAACCAAAAACTGAATCAGATTTTCCTTCGTTTTGTTGCTTAAGTAAAGGCACTCTGTTCTGAACTTGACCATGACGTCCATGATTCTACATCAAATGTTAGGTGAGCTAGTGATATACTTCAAAGTAAGCAGAGGAGAGAAGTAGATAAATACGATAGATCTAAGGAAATAAAAGATAACTATAGCATAGATATCAAGCATCATTTCAAAATATAAGCAACATGCGTTCAGGTTGTCTGGCTCCTTATCATTACCAGGGGGAAAATAATGACTCCCTGTAAACATCCAGTACCCAGGAAGCTGTAACAAAATATTGTTCAGAGATATCTGCTGATTGTGAAATTAACTTCATGGGAAAAAACAATGTATACTTCACCAAAGACGGAAAAAGCGTAAAATATATAATATTGCATTTACGGGGTACATAAAATCTTATTGGATCAGTGATAAATATTTGTGCTTCAGCAATTTTAGTATTTTACAGACTACTTTCCTTGAGAATGTTTACAAAATACATAGACAACTTATTAATCAGTATTAAAACACAACAATGCTAAATTCAGTAACATGAAATGTGTGCAAAGCAGCCACTCTGAAAAGTATTTAATTAATGGGATAACTTTCCATTCGAAAATTATCTTCCCTGAATAAAGTTCTCTCCACATGGAGACAACACTTATGAGGCTCATGAAGACTGGACAGCTCTTATTCAGAAAAGAATGTTGTACAAATAAAAAAAGTGTTTTGCTTTTGATACTAATTGCATTTTAAAATACATTGATGTACACATTAAATATTGAATAGCAAGCTTTTATTATTTATGACAGTCAGGTATCTGCATTTACTTCTTCTGATTCCTGAAGAATTAAATATTTTTTATTATTCATAGTTCGTATCACTTCTGCCAGTCAGATTCTACTCTGGCGCTACTGGTTCACGAGAATGTCAACGAGCTATCTAACTTTCCATTTAATACTCCTGTGGTTAATTTGTGATGATGAGGATGTGCTTGTTATTTTAGAAATGAATTACTAAAGACAACACACTACCCATGAATACAAGCAATTGTGTTAATCAAGGAAGACTTATGGCTATAAGCCCATCATATTTAAAATCTAAAGACAGAAAAGAGAAGCACGCAAATTTTAAAAATGCAATTAGCTGTAGAATGGTCAAAAACACCTATATATCTTGAATTCCTCCTCAAGCACCATACATAAGTCATGACATCTCACAAATCTCTTATTTCTAAGGATTTTAATTCTTACTATACCACAACAGCTTTGTGGCCATATCTTTTAACTATCACCTCATGACACCTTAACCTTCAAAACTGAATTCAACTTTTTTGCCTCTAGTTCAGATTTAATAGACCCCAAAATTATGATCCATGTTCTCTCCAAAGCAAATTTTTTCTGATTAAGAAGGCAGAACCATAGGGGCCAGCCCAGTGGTGTAATGGTTAGGTTCATGCACTCCACTTCAGCGGCCCTGGGTCTGCAGGTTCAGATCCTGGGGGCGGACCTACACACCAGTCATTAAGCCATGCTGTGGCGGCATCCCACATACAAAGTAGAGGAAGGTTGGCGCAGATGTTAGCTCAGGACCAATCTTCCTCAACAAAAAAAAGAAGAAGAAGAAGGCAGAACAATAGCTTGAAATATATTGGTTCCTGATTATTTGAATAATCGCATTCAGATCAAATAATAATATTAAATTATTAAGTAGCTGAAGGATTTCAGACACTGACCTAAGCACTTTGGGCCATATTTTTATTTGGAGCCAGAATGATGATGGTGATCAATGATCATAATCATGATGATTACGACCAGAAAGAAGCAAATCATGAAAGCAATGTATATATCTTTTCTCAAGTAAGACCTATGAGGTAGATATTAGTATGCATGTTTTCCCACAGAGAAAATAGTGGCTCAAAGAAAATATGTAACCTGTTTATTATAACACCATCAGTATGAGACTGACTCTAGCCTTGAACCAAGATCTGTTTAACTGACAGTTGCACTATTTTTACTTTGCTGACCTATTTTTAAGGGGTTGTACTTTAAAATCAAACATGGTAGATTGAATAATTCCATTTATCTTTGCTCCCTCCAAAATCCCGCTAAAATTACAGTAAAGGGAAAAAAACCATAAACTCAAGAAGGCAAAGAGAGGAGGAGGAGATATATATAAAACGGAAATATTTGGTAAGTGAAAAGCAGACGGAGAGTAATTGATGTGGCAGCTAGCAAAAAGTAAATTCCTGTTGGAAAGCCCAGAAAAGTTTAAGGCTGAAGTATGGGTTAGGGTTTAAAAAAAGATAATTAACTAAAAATCTTTAACAGGTTGAAAACTTTAAAAATTTCCCTCTAAATCCCTTTCCCTACATCTCCCATTTAGGCAGTTACTCTGTCTCAACCTAGCAGAGGACTCCAGTTCTAGAGAAATTGAACCTGAAAAAAATCTAGTCTTGAGAACATGGGCTCAGTGTCGGGTAGAAGAAAGATGCTATCCTGAAAAAAGAGATGGAGAAATCACATCTCAAATGGTGAAGTCCTTCTCTGGCCCACCTACCCCTCAGGCTCTCAGAATGTTACCTGGGAAGCTTAGACCCCATCAATACCAGCAAACCTGTACCCACCCTGCTTCAGACAGGAACTGGCACATTTCTCTCCAGAATAACTGAAGCCCTTCAATTACTGCAATTTGGTTCCTCAGGGAAACAGTAGTCTTTGCTCAATCACTCTGTGACTTTTCATATATCAATTTATTTGTCTCAGGTCTTTTTGTCTGATTGTAGTATAGCCACTTTATCTGCCTTTATGCATGCTGCTTGCATGGTAAATCTTTTCCATCTTTTTGTTTTCAACCTATTTATTTATATCTTTAAATCTTAAGTGTGTCTCCTGCAGACAGAATATAGTTGGGTCCTGGGTATTTTTATTCAATTTGGTAATATCTGACTTTTGATTAGATTATTTAATTCATTCATATTTAATGTTGCTATGAATATAGTTAGATTTATATCTGCCATTTTACATTGTTTTCTACGAGATCCATATCGTTTTTATTTCTCCTTTACTGCTTTCTTTTGTATTAAATAGTTTCTAGTAACATTTTAATTCCTTTAATAATTATTTTTTATTTTTTAGTAAGATTAGCCCTGAGCTTGCATCCACAGACAATCCTCCTCTTTTTGCTAAGGAAGATTAGCCCTGAGCTAACATCTGTGCCCATCTTCCTCTATTTTATATGTGGGACACCTGCCACAGCATTGCTTGGTAAGCCATGCATAGGTCCACACATGGGATCTGAACCAGCGAACTCCGGACTGCCAAAGCAGAGTGCGCGAACATAATCATTACACCACCAGGCCAGCCCCTAATTATATTCTTTAAATTATTTTCTTAATGATTGCTCTAGGGCTTACTGTATATATCTTAACTTCCAAAATCTACTTCAGATTTATACTAACTTGATTCAAGTGAAATATAAAAGCTTTACTTATATATAGCTGCATCCTCCCCCATTTTTCTATTATTGTTATACATATGACATTTAAATATATTAAAAAATCCTACGGTACATTAGTATAATTATGATATTTTATAATCATGTCTTTTAAAGATAAGAGAAGAAAGGAAAGCATTTACATATACTTATAGAGTTTGTTATATTAATTTTCCTATTTATCATTTTTGATTCTCTTCATTTTTTTCTGTGGATTCAACTACTATCTGGTGTCATTTCCTTACTCAAATAAAGCTTTGTTCCCACCCACCTCCTTTCTGCTGTTTTTGTCAAGTTCATTACATTTCTACATGTTATAAGCTCAACAATATAATTATATACATATTGTTTTATACAAGTACTTTTTAAATTAGATTAAAAAAAGAAAGGAGAATAAATATGCAATTATACTTTCATGTATAATTACCTACATAACTTCCTTCACTCACACTCTTTGTGTGTGTGTGTGTGCATACACACATGTGGATTTGAATTACTGTCTGATGTCACTTGCTTTCACCCTGAAGTACTAAATACTAATACTAAATACTAAAGTACTTTCTTTAGTATTTTTGTAAGGTGGAATTGCTAGCAGCAAATTCTGTTTTTGCTTATCTGACAATGTCTTTATTTTACCTTAATTTTTGAAAAATAGTTTTGCTAAATATAAGATTCTTGGTTGAAAGTTTTGTTTTGTTTTTTACTTTCATTACTTTCAATATGTTATCCCACTGCCTTCTGGCTTCTATTGTTTCAGAAGAGAATTTAGCTGTTAATTTTATTGAGGTTCACTTGTCTGTAATGAGTCATTTCTCTCTTACTGCTTTCAAGGATTTTTGGCTTTCGACATTTTAACTATGATGTATCTGGTTGTGATTATCTTTGCATTTATCCTACTTGGAGTTAGTTAAGCTTGTTGGTTGTGTAGATTAATTTTTTTTAGATAATGACAGCAAAACTTTTTCTTTTTTTTAAGATTGGCACCTGAGCTAACACATGCTGCCAATCTTTTTTCTTCTTCTTCTTCTTCTCCCCAAAGCCCCCAGTACATAGTTGTATATTCCAGGTGTAGGTCCTTCTAGTTGTGCGATGTGGGACACCACCTCAGCATGGCTTGATGAGCGGTGCCATGTCCACACCCAGGATCCGAACTGGTGAAATCCTGGACTGCTGAATTGGAGCATGTGAACTTAACCACTCAGCCACCAGGTTGGCCCCTAGATTATTGATTTTTAGCAAATTAAGGAAATGTAAGGAGAAAGATAGTATCAGGGGTGTTATTTTTAAAAGGTGGTAAGAAAAGGACAATCTTTGGTTGTGGAGTTTGACCAGAGACATGAATTAAGTGACTAATTATAGCCTGCTTATGTACTCAGAGCTTTTAATCTGTTTTTGTGGTGTTTCTCTCTTAAATAGGAAAAGCATGATCACTAGATGTATTAGTGTTCTATTGTTGCATAAGATATTACCACAAATTTAGCAGCTTGATACAACGTCCACAGTTCTCTAGGCCAGAAGGCTAGGCATGGCTCAACTGTGTTCCATGCTCAGAGTCTCAAAAGACTGAAATCAAGATGTCAGTCAGACTGTGTCCTCATCTACAACTTGGTTAAGGAAGAATCTATTACTAGGATCATTCAGGTGGTTGACCAAATTCAATTTCTTATGGTTGTACAACTGAAGTTCTTGTTTTCTTGCTGACTTTTAGTGGGAGGCCAGTCTCGGTTACTTGAGACCAGCCTCAGGGTCTAGCTATGTGGTCCTCTCCATGACAGGGCAGTTTACATCATCAGGGCCAAAAGAAAAATCTTTCTCAAGTCTGTCAAAATTGTGTCTTTTGTAACATAAAGTAATCCCATGAGTGACTACCACTTTTGCCACATAATATATACTAATTAAAGGAGTGACTATCCCATCATATTCACAGGTCCCACCAAACCCAAGAGGAGAGGATTATACAAGGCATATACACCAGGGACCAGAATTTTGGGGGCCACCTTAGAATTCTACCTACAACACCAGATATTTCAGATATTTGTGGAAAAAAACCTTTTATAATAAATTTGGAGAAAATAGCAATGACTAAGAAAATAAAAGGAATCAGAAGACATACTGACAAGACGGAGCAAAAGAAAACTTCAAAATAAATATCTATGATTAATATCCTCAGAGAGATGAGAGAAAACCTTGTCTTCAGGAAATAAGAATAGGCAATGTGAAATAATGAATAATCAGAGGAGAAAACAGAGAACTTAGAAACTAAAATTATGATAGAGGAAATTTTTAAAAATCAATAGAAAGTTTGAAAAGTAAAGTTAAGGAAATCCAGAAAATATGACAAAAGAAAAAAAATATATGTTACATGAGAAAAAAAATAAAATTAGAGGCATAAAAATAAATATTACACAAGAAAAATAGATAAGAAAATCAGAGGCACAATCCAGGAGCTCCAACATCTAAAAATTACAACTTTTAGGAAGAAAAGGAAAAATTAAGGACAGGAATTCAGGAAGGAAATAATATAAAAACATTTCACTGAATGAAGAAAAAACGTTTCCAGATTAAAAGGATCCATCCAAAGCTGGTTAAACAATTGAAAACATATTCTTAACAAATCATATTATTGTGTAAATTCTGGGACTACATAGAACATCCGAAGAGATTCCATTAATAAAAATAAAAATTGAAAAAAAGTCACTTGGGTGCTGGCCCGGTGGCGCAGCGGTTGGGTGCGTGAGTTCCCCTTATCAGCGGCCTGGGGTTGGCTGGTTCGGATCCCGGGTGCGGACATGGCACCGCTTGGCAAGTCATGCTGCGGTAGGCGTCCCACATATAAAGTAGAGGAAGATGGGCATGGATGTTAGCTCAGGGCCAGGCTTCCTCAGCAAAAAGAGGAGGACTGGCAGTAGTTAGCTCAGGGCTAATCTTCCCCAAAAAAATAAGTGACGTGAAATATCTGGTACCAGAATGGCATGGAATATATCAACCGCAAGACTAAAAATAGAAGACAGTGGATCAGTATCTCCAATATATTCGGGGGAAAATATTTGAAATATAAAATCCTATATCCATCTGAAATATTAGTCATGGAAGAATAGAATAAAAAACATTTTAGACAAGCAATATCTAAAAAGTTATAACTCACATGCACCATTTATCAAGAACCTACTAGGGGTGTACATCACTAACACGTGGGAGTAAACCCAAAGAGGAAGAGCTGGTATCTGGAATCGGAAAAGTCAACATGAGAGAAAAGGCAATTCCCAAAATTAAGGCAAAGGGAAGTCTCAAAACAATTTCTATATTCCAGCCTAGAAAGCAATCTATATTTTATAGACAAAAACCTCTAGGAGAGATATCTCCAAGAAAAAAGTTAGGTGACCTAATGTGGATGAATGTATGATGGGAGCAGTATAGATTTTCCAGAAATATTTTTTCTTTTACAACTGTTGCCAATCTTTTTTTTTTTTCTGCTTTATCTCCCCAAACCCCCCCGTACACAGTTGTATATCTTAGCTGCATGTCCTTCTAGTTGTGGGATGTGGGACACCGCCTCAACATGGCCTGAGGAGCAGTGTCATGTCCACTCCCAGGATCCGAACCCTGGGCCACCGCAGCGGAGCACATGAACTTAACCACTCAGCCATGGAGCCGGCCCCTGATTTTCCAGAAATTCTGGAGTGTATTAGTGACAGGTACACAGATGACTTTGTACCCACCACCCAAAAAAACTAACTATAATCAGGATGTACAGCATGGCCACAGATCATTGTATTAAAAAGCAAAGTAATCATAATTAACTGTGTAGCTCATCTTGAAAATGAATATTAACACAGGATGCGTCTCTCTCCTTTTTTTTTTAATATTTTAAAACTTTATTTATTTTCTGAGGAAGATTAGTCCTGAGCTAACTACTGCCAATCCTCCTCTTTTTGCTGAGGAAGGCTGACCCTGAGCTAACATCTGTGCCCATCTTCCTCTATTTTGTATGTGGGACACCTACCACAGCATGGCTTTTTGCCAAGCGGTGCCATGTCCGCACCTGGGATCGGAACCCGCGAACCCAGGGCGGTCAAGAAGCGGAACGTGCTAACTTAACCACTGTGTCACCTGGACAGCCCCCAGGGTGCATTTCTTAAAGAAAAGCTTCCCTGTGTCCTAAAAATGGAGTTTCACCTCTCATGCCTAGAGTTGCAGCAATTCACCAGCTTTTTAGAAGCCCAATGCCATTCATCCTTCATGCTGGAACAGGATAATTAATATAAATCCTGTTACATAAAATGCATTGATGAAATGATGGCTCCCTTCCTCTCTTCCTAAATTCTGTATTCCATTATGTTATTCTTCTGCATAAATTCCTGAATGGCTTCCCTTAATTTTCAGAAACAATTTGTAAATCTTTGTTTACCATTCCAAAATCTCTGAGATGTTACCTTTACCTACTCTTCAAAGCTGACTTTGCTCTTTGCTCCCTGCCCCAAACAATCCCATCTCCAGTCATCCAGTGAGCTACTCAGGACATTTCAGATCCCTGCATTTTGCACATGCCATTCATTCTGCTGGGAAACATCATCATCAATTCTGCTTCTCCATCTATATAATTTCCACCCTCCCCTCAAGTCTCTACACAAAATTCACTCATCATATATATTTTCCTAAATATTCAGTACCAAACAGCTCCCCCTGCTCCTTCTCTAATGTTTTCTAGCTCAATAAACAACATTAAAATCCAGTTTCCCAATTCTAAGCCTGGATATTATTCAAGATTCCTTCCTCTCCTCTATGCCCCTACGTGAAATCAAAGACTAAATTCCATCAGTATCATTGACAATATCTCTGCACATAGATCTCTTTTTGCTGTCTCAGTCTCAATTTAGAACTCTATGATTTCTCCTCTAGAATATTTCAGCATTGGATGTCTTTATTTCCTGTCTTTCCTCCTGTTCCAATCCATCACCCATACTGGAGCTAGCACGTTAAAAGGGTTGTATGTTTGCTGTTACTCCAATTCAGAGGGACATTTCAAACTGATTACATCCAGTCCTATAGCGGACTTGAAGCAAGGCTTTCCTTTCGTTCTGCCACAACCACTACCAAATTTTCCAAATCCCTACTTTCTGTTCTAGTAGAGGGCTCAACTGAAATTGTTAAAGGCCGTCTGTTTTTGAGTTCTTCACAAGCAATGGGGTGATGGGGTTGAGAGAAGGTCACTTTGAACTGATGGCCAATGGGCTGACCACTGCAGGTTTTCATTCTCCCTGAAGAATAACAGGAAGGAGAGTTGGGCACTGAGTCCACTTCCAAGTAGCTCTCTACTACTTCACATCCTTGCTACTCAAAGTGGGGTCCATGGACCACTAACAATTTCATCTCCTGGTATCTTGGAAGAAATGCATGTTTTTGGCCTTCATCCCAATTCTACTAAATTAAAATACACATTTAATAATACCAAGTGATACATATGTATACTAAAATTTGAGAAGCTACTCTCTAAAAGTAAAGTTTTCAGGGCCAGCCCCATGGTGTAGTGGTTAAGCTCAGCATACTCTGCTTTGGTGGCCCTGGTGGCAGGTTTGGATCCTGGGTGTGGACCTACACCACTCATCAGCCATGCTGTGGTGATGCCCACACACAAAATAGAGGAAGATTGGCACAAATGTTAGCTCAGGGCTACTCTTCCTCAAGCAAAAAAAAAAAGAGGAATATTGGCAACAGATGTTAGCTCAGGGTGAATCTTCCTCAGCAAAACAAAAAACAAACAAAATAAATAAATAAAAGTTTTCTACTACTCCACTGCTCCCCATCTTGGCACCCTTCCAGCATTAAGTGCCATTCCTTCGGTTGTCATGGCTTCTTCCTCCATTCTCAGTCTGAATTTTATCTAGTTTCTAGAAGTGGGAAAACTTGCTCTGTTAGCATGCATCTAAATCTCACTGTCCGGAACTTTGGTCAGAAGCTTCTTTGAGTCCTAGTCTCTGTGTGTGCTTTCAGAACCTGTGAGTCATGCTCATCAGAGTGATCTGGCAAGATAAAAGGCCCTCAAGGTGCAGGTGAGAGAATTCTGTCAGTGCTAAGGGGCAGAGGAACTCACAGGAAACAGTAGTTCAAAATTCTGAAATTAATCCTGACACTTGATTTTTCTCAGAGCAAGTATACCTCTGTCAATGTTCTGTCCATGTGCTTCAGATAAAGCTGGTTCCATCTTTAATGCTAGGGGTGTGCATGAAACCTAAACCTGGCCAGTCTGAACATGACCAGCATGACTAGGTAGTGACGGGCCCATGCCCCAAGCCAAGTCAGTCAGGCTCAGAGATAATCACAGGACTTTCACTTAAGAAAGGGAGTTGGGCCAGATGACAAATATTCCAGGCTTTGAGGGTCCAGTCACATACTGTCTCATTACATATTCATCTTTGTTTTGTTTATTTGTTTACAATTCTTTAGCAGTACAAAACACATTCTTAGTTTGCTGGCTGTCTTAGTTGACACTGCTATGACAGGATACCATACAGTGCATGGCTTCTAAACAGCAGAAATTTATTTCTCACAGTCTTGGAGGCTCCAAGTCCAAGTTCAGGTTCTGGTGAAGGCCCCCTTCAAGGAGTAAATTGTCCACCTCCTAATAGCGTTGCTTTGGGGTTAAGATTTCAATATATGAATTTGGTGGAGACACAAACATTCAGTCCATAACACTGGCCCTATTATAAAAGGCTCTGGTTTGGCCTTCAGGCCATACTTTGCCAGCCCCCTATAAATGACCAAGACAAAGGAATTGTATTTTCTGCTGTATTAGAAGCTATGAGGAGTAAGTCTCTTCACCGTGACAGAATAAATGGCTGGAGAAAAAGAGCGGGAGGACAAAGAGTGATAATATCCTGAGGCATTGTTTGAGCCCCATCAGTTCTACTGGGCATTTCAGTTGTCGGAACTGAAAAATTTTCTTTTTACTTAAGTCGTTCTGGACTAGCTTTTCTTTCACTTGCAACAAGCAAGAGTCCTAACATACAGCTCCTTCTCCATCATGTCCCTTCTTAGATCACCAGCATCAGTTCTTACAATAATCCAACCCCACTCTGTGCTCCAGTCATGCATCCTCTTGCCTCTGGTAAGTTACAGACTCTTCTCTTTTCATCCTACAGAGACCTTCCCTCCCAGGTTTACCAAGTTGACCTCAACTCCTCCTGCAGCAGTCAGGTTAGAAGCCACTGTCTCTGAGAAGCCTCCGCTGATCCCTGCCGCAGCCACATCGTTAAGAACTTCTCTCATTCGCTTTTATCTGCTTCCTCCTCCTCCCCCTTCTTCTTTCTTCCTCTTCTTCTTCTTCTTTTTCTTCTTCTTCAAATTAATAACAGAGGCTAGTATATTATTTTTACTATATGCTAGGATCCATTTTAATGCATTAAGTGTGAGGAATATTATTTTTTTTCCATTTTATAGAAAGGAAAACTGAGCCCCAGGTCACACAAGTGCTTGGTGGAGAAGTTGGACTTTATTGAACTGATGTGGGTACTCCAGCCACCGAAATGTCCTGTTCTTTATTTTATTATAATGACTTGCTACAGGGCCTGGTTCAGAGAAGAGTAAAGTATTCGGTGTGTACCTCCTCATGAATCCAAAGCATCCTGTATATATTTCTATGATAGCACTTTTCAAACTGTATTATAATAAATGATACATATATTTTCTCCATTCCAGACTTTTAGCTCTATAAAATCAGGCAGCCAGTCATATGTCTTTGAATCCTTAGTACTCAACTCAGTTCTTAAAAATGTATTTATTTGTTTATTTTTTTAATTTAGTAGATATTCGATAAATATATTGTTAAATGCTCTGTTGTCATTACTGTCCATTCGGTACTACTCACATTGATGAAATTAATCGATAGTAAGTCAAAGACGGTCAGGGTAAAACACTGCTTTAAATCAGTGGGATACGCTTGGTAAATGCCACACTTCTTTTGTTACTATAATTCTAAAACATTTTCCTTGCTTTGAACTTTAGATGCTGGAAGAAAAACACATATTCGAAGTGTTCATCAATCATAAGTTTTGTGTGTCATTCTTTATTCTAAAAGTCTCTCTCAATGCTTATGGAATGCTGAGGTGAACAAATCAAGGGATTAAGGGACAGTTTCCACTCTATGACCTTCACAAACAAAATTAGTCAAATCTCACTTATGAATATGATGCACAATTTCAAAACAAAACATTAGCAAGCTGAATTTAGTAGTGTGTTAAAATAATAAGTAACGATTATCTTTTAAACCTTTAAACATTGCAGGGAAAATAGACATGATGAGGTTGCCCCAAAGGATAGTCATTAGTTTAAAAAACAAACCAGACAGGGCCAGCCCCATGACCTAGTGGTTAAGTTCAGCACCTTCCACTTCAGTAGCCCAGGTTCAGTTCCCAGCCATGCACCTACACCACTCATCAACAACCATGCTGAGGCAGGGACCCATATACAAAATAGAGGAAAATTGGCAACAGATGTTAGCTCAGGGCAAATCTTCCTCAGCAAAAAAAATAAGTAAATAAAATAAAATAAACCAGAATATAAGAACAAAACAGGAACAGCCCCACAACCAGGCTTCCAAGAGCCCAGGATATCTTTTAGGATACTTTTGAAATTGCAGCCAGACATTGTTAGAAACTGGACTCATGTAGATGATCAAGAATGCTCCTGAGTTCTCACTGTTTTTATCCTCTGTAGCAAGAATCCACTGTTCTTTTCTCCACTGCTTTTTTCACTTAATTGACTCAGCTACCCTCCTTCCATGCTTCTGCTCTTCCTATGACTTTGACTCTACCCTCTTTCTTATGGTTTCTGCCGTCTATTGCCCATAAATTCTAATAACCAAATGTGTCAAAAACACTTGGATATATGACATATATAATGTTCCTGGAAGATGATTAAATATTGTGAAGACATCAGTTCCTATTAGATTTACTAATAAACGTAATACACTTGCAATGGAAACACAAGTTGTCTTTCTTTTAAAAGGTAGATGTGTGTGCACTGGTGTGTGTTTATCCTAAAGTGCATCTGAAAGAATAAAGTGAGAATAACAAAAGTTAGTTTGGAAAATAGCAAGAAAAGCAAGAAAACTCTACCATGAGCTATTGAAACATATTTTAAATTTACAATTATGAACAGAGTGGTATAATGGCAAAAAAATTAGAGAGTTATATACTCTGTAGAAGCATCCTCTAGTATTAATGGTAAAACAACTTAACATAAATAAGGTATCACAAATCAGTAAAGAAATGATGCTAACAAACAAATAATGTAGGGAAAATGAGCTAGCAATTAAGCAAAATTTCAAAATAAATCTTCGCCTCACCTCACTACATACAACAAAATATGTCTCAGATAAAGTTGGTAAATGTAAAAATCTACATAAAACCATTTACTCGCCTTCAATATAGTTAAATAAATGTAAATTGAAACAAAAAAATATCATTTTTACTAATCAAACTAGTAAAAATCTATAAGAATGATGCTTTTTGATGCTGGAGACAGACACACTGATATACTCAGGTGAGAGTGTAACGTTTACAACTTTCTTAAAAAATGATTTCTCAGTATGAATTAAAAGGTTAAAAAAAGTTCATACCCTTTCACCAGAAGTTCCCTTTAGAGGAAACCAGAAATATGTACAAATATGCTCATACAAAAATGTCCACTGCTCTATAATTTAACAAAGATTTTCAAAAGTTAAAAAGTCCAGGGGTCAGCCGGGTGGCGCAGAGGTTAGGTTCCCACATTCCACTTCAGTGGCCCAGGGTTCACCAGTTCAGACCCCAGGGGCAGACCTACACACCACTTGTCAAGCCACTCTGTGGCAGGCATCCAACATATAAAGTAGGGAAAGATGGGCACAGATGTTAGCTCAGGGCCAATCTTCCTCAGCAAAAAGAGGAGGATCGGCAGCAGATGTTAGCTCAGGGCTAATGTTCCTCAAAAAAAATAATTAAATAATTAATTTTTTTAAAGTTCAAAAGTCCAAACATTTAAATATAAAAGATTATTTTATAAGGAGAACACAATACTTTTATTAGGCCAAAAGTCATTCATAATTATAGATTTTTAAAAATATTTAAATATCTCCTAAAAATTTGATATGTATGTCATTCATAATTAAAATATCATCTTGTCAGAGAGTGATAATTTCAGATAATTTGGTATAATCGATTGAACTTTTAGCTATACCATTTACTAGTATGGGAACATTATACATGGTATTCCTGCTTTCTGGGCTCTGTTTTCCGGTAAGTGATGGAGGAAGGAGGGGAGAAGGAAGCCGAATACCATGGTAATTTTGAAGGTTAGATAAGATGTTTAATAAATGTTAGCTCTCCCCACACCCTCCTCCTGATCTTTTCTCCAGAGCTATATTTAATAAAAATGTATGTTATGTGTATGTATGTTTTCCAGTTGAGTTAGACTACATTTATACAGCATTATATAAATCTGGATATCCAGGTTTACCTAGAAAACAATTGAGATTAAGAAATATGGTAACTTGTCCGTGGTCACCCAAGCGCTAAGAAGCAAATCGGAGGTGAGGATCCAGGTCTCCTGGTTCTCAGCTTATTGCCGCAGAGCACCCATAAAATATCAGTGCTGAGACTGAGGTAGCTTGCAAATACCTGAATGCCTAAACGACATCTTCCCACGTTTTAACAATTACTTTCTTGTTTCTGGTGTCTGTGAAGCGTCCTGACTTGGACGTGCCCCAGCTTATTGTCTTAATTCTGTTTTGTTTTCAACAGGGATTCAAATGCTGGCAATAATAAGACTTGCTGGCATGTGAAATGCAAGCGTAGACTTTTCTTGACCATCTAGATTGGGTACTTTTCTAAGGAGAAGATTGATGGCGATGGAGAAGAATTTATGCCAAAAAGACCTAGCATTTATTTAAATACCAGACAGTGCATTGATCCCTGTCAACTAAGAATTCATTTTAGAGATTGAATAACGCGAGGAATGTATTTGCTGAATGTTTTTAAAGATTTTTTTATGAGCATAAAGATTATCATGGCATCCTCATCGTCATATCTGCCTACTTACCTTTGGAAAACAGGGATATGAAACCAGAATAGGTTGTGCTTCATTCTGCATGATTGTTCTGAGGTGTGTGGGAGAGCTGTGTGTGTTCTTTCTTGCATATCTTTGTGGAAATATAAAATAGTGATCCTGCTGGCCTGAGGAGTGGTGGGTGTTGTGCCATGTGGAGTTAGTAGTGTGTTTGTGGGAAGAAAAGCTGTAGGAGGCTGGTGTGATGTGTCGGGAACACACATCAGTGTACGAGTTAAGGATGAGTCAAGTGTGTACCTAACAGGCAGCAAGAGATTTTATATGAGCTCAAGTGGGGTAAAATTTATTCTCAATATGCCTTGAATTCTATTTGAGTTTGCCGGTTGAAAAATCCAAGGAATCACTTCCAATATTACCTTCACAGTTAAATATAAACCATAGGTAGTCACGGTAGCACAGGAGGGAACAATTTTCAGAGATATGGAAATACTGCACTTCCATCACTACCCAGGAATGAAAGCAAACGTTCTAATTTACCTCCAATCTGCACTCAGTGCTGGATTTTAATATACTGTGCACAAAAGAGCTTCGGTTAAAAAAAATAGAGTATATAGAATAAATGCAGAGGTAAGTATAGAATTATGCTCATCTTAAATGTTTAAAATTTGTTCTTAAAAATAGAATATGTCATGTGTGTTTAGATCAACCAAAAATATACGTTTTTTTAGGTTACTTTTCTTTTTTTTGGTGAGGAAGATTGGCCCTGAGCTAACATCTGTTGCCAATATTCCTCCTTTTTTTCCCTCCCCAAAGCCCCAGTACATAGTTGCATATCCTAGTTGCAAGTCCTTCTAGTTCTTCTGTGTGGGATGCTGCCACAGCATGGCTTGATGAATGGTGTGTAGGTCCACACCCAGGATCAAAACCTGTGAACCCGGGGTGGGGCTGCCAAAGCGGAGTGCTCGAACTTTAATCACTATGCCACTAGGCCAGCCCCCCAAAATATACTTTTAATTATTCATTACTACTAATAATGTTACTCTAAGACTGTATTAATCAATGTATCACATATTAATTGAGACCCTCTTAATTATTGATAGGTGTACAAAGTGAATAACATACTCTTCTGCCCCACACCCTACTCTAAATTAAATGCATTTTTAGTTTAGTTTTTTTTTTTTTACTACAACCAATGGACATTTCTATGATATATTTTACCCATACTATTAAAATTCTAGCTTTACCATCTGTTTCCACAACTAAATTGCAAATTTTTGAAAGGATAAATTTTTGTTCGTATGTTAGTCCTAATATAACATGCAATGCAAAGCAGGTTCTCAATAAACATTGATAAATTGAGCTCATGTAAAATGCACATGCAATAACTGAGGTATGTATGAAATACCAGGAATGTAGAAAAAAGTGAAAGAGAAGGCGAGAAGGTGTCTAACTCGTAGAAAACTGAGTCTTGAGGGATAACATTTTGTAACATAGGCCTTGCAAATTGTCTGTCTTCCCAAAGCACTATAACATCACTTCCTACACCAAAGCCCAACACATCTTCTCCTACGTACAGTAAGCAAGTGCCTGGTGGTAGGCCCCGCTGGCTGCCCCATGGAGCTGGTTTCCTGGACGGCAGAGTGCAGCACTCAGTCAACACTGAAGAACAACGTAGAATGAAGCCCAACTCATTTTTCAGCCATCAGCCATGTCAAAGAGATGTTTCATAATAAAATAAAATAAAATAAGATCTTTCTAAATATTGACATGCTAAATTATAATATTTTACTTCATTCATTTATTTGGAAAATATACATTGTGTACCTACTGAGTACTTGCCACTATTCAAGGTTTGGCGGGGAATTCTTTTCAAATTCTTTTTGTCACTTTCTGAGGGCAGAGACGGTGGGACTGAGGGTGACATACCTCATTCATGACACTAAAGAGGATGCGTTTCTCCCAGTTTTTAATAGAAGTATTCTGAAAATGACCAGAATGATTTCAGAACAAAAAGAAACGTTTAAGGGAAAATGTGTAGATCTTACAAATGTGTTTCCCGAGTTGCAGTTACTCAACCTGACTTGGGGGAGGGCGGAGGGCAGATCTACGCATCCTGTTTAACTTACTGAGATCAGTAGTTAGTCTACTCTGCTTTACCTAAAAGAAAAATTGTGACTTTGAAGCGTCAGAGAATCTCAGCACCCATAAGGAATATCTCCCCAGGGTTCCCCCGTAACTTGCCCTTATTTACAAGGACTCCTCAAAGTGACAATTCAGTGAGCATACCCACAAGGAAAATCCCAAAAGGACGTGCACAAGAATTGCTTCTATTTACTGTTATCATCTCAAATCATATAGTGAAACATTCGAATAAGGTCAGTTTGAAACTTGGGTACAGTCTAAGGTTTGGACAAGTCATACTGAATTCTACTTTATGTCTGGCATTCATACAGCCATTTCCAGGTAATTATTATAAGAGTTGTGCCTAGAAAGCTGTGCTGGATTACCTTTTGGCAACTCAGCAAGAGTCTCTCCCTTCTTCACTCTCCCCTGTATCACAGGAGCTGAAAGCCTGGGAACTACATTTCCCAGAATCTCTGAGCTAATTCCCACCAATGAGATGCATTCATAGGAGAATTCGGACGAAGAAGAAAAGCAGAATAGTCTTCACAAAAGTGAGACTGGACAGAAGACTCCTGTGAGCCATTCACCTCAGTTCTAAGGCTGTAATCATCCCCAAGTAGTTTACTGCACGCTTTCAAACTTCCAGAACAATCCAATAACAATGATACAGTTTCTTTTTTTTCCCTCCCCAAGGCCCCAGTACATAGTTGTATATTCTAGTTGTGAGTTCTTCTAGTTCTTCTGTGTGAGCCTGGTGGGAATTAGTACAACAAAAGACTCAAACCTACAGAGATTGATTTTGTCTCATTTACAGATGGGGAGAAGAGGCAGCTCTGGTTTTGCTTTCACTGAATACTAAATGTAGCAATTTGCTCCTGTAAAGTTGCCAAGGCAATGCCAACTGTCAGTGACAGCATATGGGGGTAGACAGACACTCACATACTCAGACACAGTGATTTTGTAAGCCTCCTTTAAAAGATACCAAACTAAAAATAAAAGTTTTCATCAAGACTATATTTTATCATGTGAAAATAGCCTAATTTGCCAGGCTGTGGAGAATAGATGCCGAACCACTTCTGGCTTTTTGAAATGTGATCTAAATGTATTAGACGATGAAATTTCCTTTGCTTCGTATACTTCAGAGTCTCTTCACTGAATAATATTACAGGTAGAATAAAGAACAGAGTAGGAAGGTTTATCACACTCTTCATTCCTATATGCCTTAACCAACACCCACTTCCTTATATCAGACTCGAGAAGACTATAATGAGGAAATGATGAATAAATCATTTAAGCCAAGTATCTTTCTATATATAGTTTAAGCATGATTTTAAAACTAAAGCACTTATAATCCCAAAATACTTTGGGCTGCATTCAGGATGTCAATTTTACATTAAATTCGAATACTTCTACACAGAGTTGTTTTTATAAGAGATGAACTGAGATAGCACTGAACTTTTGATGTTGTCTTTTCGCCGAAATCAATGAAAAAGCCAAAAGGAAACAGAATCATTTGCTTTCCATTTTGTATTTCAGTCTGCACATTTCTCCTAACGAAAAACCTTTTTCTTTTACCCTTATGACACTACTTAGTTAAGCATGAATATTATATGTAGAATAATTCATTAGGTTAACAAAGAGATTAGCAATAATGTATTCAGGAGCACTTGATGATAAGGAAAACCAGGGCTCAAAATAATCTCAGCCAATATAAGTCACTGACCTTTTCAGAACATAAACTTTCTCCGTATTAATGGCTCTGTGGATTCCCCACAGCTTTGTTCTAGCAAAATCTCTGCATTTTCCTTCTTCATCTTATTGAGAAGAACCCAAACAATCACCTTTTTAACTAAAAGGCAAAGCCATATACTTTAGAAACCTCAAACATGTCATGGTGATGGTAAGTCATTAATAACAATTGGAGAATATATCCAGAGCAAATAAGTTCAACTTTAAATTATCTTAAAAGAAAACTTAATGCTTTAGTAGAACAGTATTACTTGTATATGATTACAGTGGAAATATAACCACCAAAATCAGAAATCAAAGAACAAACGAAGTCCACTTCATCACCATGGGATAGTTAAGAGTAATGCCACCAAAGCCAGTGCCGCTAGATGGGGGTTTGGGATGTTAATCAAGGTAATTGACATCATGGTGCTACGAAAGACGGCATCTGTCTTCAGTTTGATCCCCAAATGGAAAGTGACATTGCTTACGACGTGCCTGAAATAATGAATGAATGAATGAATGAATACAATCCTCCTGATCAATCCAAGAGCACACAGGATACATAAAATAACACCAAACACAAATGAAGAACAGCATATTCCAATTTAGACACAGAAGCCATTAAGTTAAATAATCGTAGACTTTTGCAGGAAATATCACAGGGAATAAATGTCCATGGAAAACTTCTGATAAAAACTCAGTGCCTGAGGGGCTGGCCCCGTGGCCAAGTGGTTAAGTTCACGCGCTCCGCTGCAGGCGGCCCAGTGTTTCGTCAGTTCGAATCCTGGGTGCAGACACAGGCACTGCTCACCAAGCCACGCTGAGGTGGCGTCCCACATGCCACAACTAGAAGGACCCACAACTAAGGATATACAGCTATGTACCACGGGAGCTTTGGGGAGAAAAAGAAAAAATAAAATAAAATAAAATCTTAAAAAAAAATCTCAATGCTTGAAACAAAATATTATCAGAGGCAAAAAATATTCTGAAAACTGAAAATAAGGGTCCTAAAATAATAGCACAGCCAATTCACAAAGAACCCTTAGCACACTGATTAATGCCCTGTTTCCCATCTTCTGGTGTTCATCAAATGCCTGAAGATTATTTTTTTCAAAAATATAAATTTATTAACTTGGCAGGTATATTTTTGCAAAAAAATTGCAAATGATTTCTCAGTAACTTTATCACCAAAGCCCTTAGCTGGGAAGAACTGGAAGTTTATATTACAACCAACAAACTACCTTTATTATTGTTGAATATTTGTACACTTAAGCTAATATATCATAAAATATATAATGTTCTCATTCCAGAGAGAAGATTCAATCGTATTTTTCTAATTCCTCATCATTTTATAACTGCTAACCTAAAAAACTATTTCAAGTAGTTCCTGGAGTGACACAACTCTACTTGACAATTTCAGCTAAAATTTTCATATTTAGAATGGTCAAAATGAGCTAAGCATCATCTCTTAGAGAATTCTGACGTAATAGTCTTTTTTCTGTCTAGGTGTGATATGTTACTAGAGAAAAAGTTTTTCCACTAGGCTTACAATATAATTCTGCTCTGAGGTACAATCTCATGCATTATATTTAATTGGTGTACACAATATAATAATTATAATATAGTTTTTATTATATTTATTTATAGCCTGCTGTAACAGAGAGATACAAAAATAAGAGAGATGCTTGTTTCTCTTTTAAGTAATAGCCTGAATGCAAGCGTTTTGCTCTGGTACAGAGACTCTGCAGTGTCTGCTATCCAGTTTTCTGAAGTCTTTTCTCAAATTTGTAAAAGTGGTGAACTTTCTTCTATACAGCCATGATGGCTCACCTCCATCATGAGAAGAGAGAATGAGAGAAACGACATTATGTCCCTACCATTTAAGGGCACAATAGATTTGTGCCCTTTGGAACGTGCAACCAAAATTTCTACTCATTTTTTATTTAACGGAGATTGGTCGTATGATCATGTATAGCTGCAAAGAGCACAGAGAAATTTAGTCTTTATTGTGAAAAGCCATGGCTCAGCCAAAACTCAAGGTTTCTATTCTACAGAGAGTAAGTAAGAATAGATATTAAGAGATATCTCTGTTTTTGGTTTGATATCTTTATTTTGGTTTCCCCCAAAATAAAGGCTGACACAAGGAGGTGATTTTAGATAGTGATATCAGGAAGCACAAAAAATAAAATGAGAAAAGAAGAAAATCCTGAAATAATAGAGCATCAGTAAGTAAGTTACTGGGCCATGAGGTTCTAGTCCTCTGGGTGCACTTGGAGAGACACGAAACTTCCATCAGAATCATCCCACTGGAGAATGAGAGGCTGAGACATTTATTTAAGATCCCCATCCCCATTGACCAAGGGTTTCCTCTATGGACATTCACCATCTCGTGCATCTCGCTTGCTCATATGCCACAGAACAAGCTTGCACTAGGCCAGTAAAAGCCCTCAGGCAAAGAGGAAAAGAATCAAAGCCACCTGAGGTAGATAGCCAATAGCACACAGAAAGGTCACTGCTAATGCAGGAAATCTCAAGTGGGTCACTAGGATATGGGAACTCCAACAATATCCATGACAGGGTAAACTAGCATTCTTTGTGTTTCATTAAAACAACTTTTTTGTGCGTGTAAGGAAGATTGTCACTCAGCTAATATCTGTGCCAATCTTCCTCTATTTTGTATGTGGGATGCTGCCACAGCGTGGCTTGACAAGTGATGCTAGGTCTGCGCCCGGGATCTGAACCTACAAACCCCAGGCCACAGAAGCAGAGTGCACAAACTTACTACACCACAAGGCCAGCCCCTAAAATGACTATTTTTAACTTAGAAAAGCTTGTCTCTTATCTCTTAATAACAAGCTTAAAATTGCAATATCAAAAGAATATCTTCTGAAAAATTTACATTTCATGTGCCTTCATGTATAAAAACAAATCTCAAAAAACTGTCAAAACATTATAATTTTTAGGACACATTTATATGATGAGGACCATGGTCATATTCTGTTCTGCTTAGTCAAATCCAACTATTTTTGAAAATCATTTTTTTAGAGCAAAAATTTCAGCTCTAATAGTTTTGAAAATATGACAAGGATGGTTAAGAGTTAATATTCAATATCAAGCCTCTATTCAGTAGTCCCAGCATTCTGAACTGTACGTATTACTACTATGTTGTATTTCCCATCATTATAAAACACTTGAGGACAATTTGTCTTATTAACTTGCTTATTTCTAATCTTCATAGAGACAAATCCATGCATTGTCCATTATGAATATTCAACTAAGTTTTGCTGGACTGAAAACAATCTCCCTTTTTAAACCTCACTAACAAAGAACAATGGATAAAAAAGATAAATAAAATAATGGATAAAAGATAAATCCCCCTGCAAAGAAAAGTCATTGGCAGTGAACAATAAAAAAAATAATAATAGTAATACAAGAATAAAGAAAATACTACTACTTTTACTAGCAATATAAGAATAAATAAAAAGTAATATTAAAAAACAAAGTGACTCCTGTTGAGTTTTATCCTTCAGATTCCACCCTAAAATGCAGTACTGATCAGGACTTGGTTTACGTATGGACATGATATTTCTGGCCACTTTTTGAGAATATGGTGCAAGTCATTTTCATCACACAAAGACTGAAGCTGTGATTAATATTTAGCTTAGAATAAACTAGTTAGTGCCAGAAACTTACATATCCTCTACAGAATGTAATAATACATCATATCAGGATCTTACCAAAAAAATGTACTTTCTGTAAAGAATTCCATTGGAGGTAGGTCCAATCTGAGCTCTACTCAAATGTCATTAGCTGAAATAGCAAAATGACTCTTAGTCACAGAAGTAATAGGACATCATGGACCTGGAACAATACTGTATTCAAAGTACAGTACCTAGGGGCTGGCCCTGTGGCCAAGTGGTTAAGTTCGCGAGCTCCGCTGCAGGCGGCCCAGTGTTTCGTTGGTTCGAATCCTGGGTGCAGACATGGCACTGCTCATCAAACCACACTGAGGCGGCGTCCCACATACCACAACTAGAAGGACCCACAACGAAGAATATACAACTATGTACTGGGGGCTTTGGGGAGAAAAAGGAAAAAAATAAAATCTCAAAGTACAGTACCTATAAATATCTAAGTTCTTACATTTTTTTCTATGCTTAAATTCAGCTGTTTTTAACACTATATGTTTTTATTTACGCTCACCTCTGATTAATATTCTGTACTTTATGCATAATATGACTCTTGGCTGGAGGTTAGTGAAATATAGAAACTAGTCTCACGGTAAGCAGGAAATGATTCTGATATGTAAATAAATATACGTATAAATATAAATATAAAAATATATCCTGAAACGTTTGTGGAAGTGGGTCTCAGCCCAGACTCTCCATCGGAATCCCCCGAGGAACTTTACACAACTCCTTAATGCCCAGGGCCCATTCCCAAGCAAAGCAATCCGAATCTCTGAAGTTAGGACATAATAATTTTTTCCAAAGCCTTCCCAGGTTATTTCAATTTTGCAGCCAAGGTTGAGACCTACCAAACTGGATAGAAAAAAAAAAAAAACATATTGTTAAAGTAGCATCATATCTCATTACAAATACCTGGTAAAAGCGTAAAGATGCTATTCGGTGGCACAAGAGAATATTAAAGAAGGAAATTTAGCATGCAAAATATCCTATGAAAAGGTAAAACGTTGAGTGAAGCAGTATAACAGTTGCTTAAAGAGTAGATTTTCAATTTGCTAACCATTTTCCTTGAGTTATCTATTATCATCTAGATTGAATTATAAATAACAGTCCTGCCTAGAGGGTTCTCAACATGCAAGAGGAGCTGCACCATCAAACTAGATGAAGTAATAGTTCTTAAGAAGCAGTTTTCAGAAGCAACGAAGTAAATTCAATTACAACATACTCTCTTCCCTTCTTTCAGGAATACTCAAGGTTTTACTTAAGCAATCTGAAAATGAAAAATAAAAGTTATAGATGAAAATCTTAACATTTATTTCGAAGACTTTTTTCTTCTTTCAAAACCAATACTTATGTTGAGTTTTAAATACTAAAAATTGTATATAATCGTCTTTCATTTTATAAATATTTTTACTGTGTATCCACATAACTCAACTAAAATGCCGTCTTTTATATGTTTTTCAGTTAACCATAACTCCTCCTCCTATATACAGTAATAAATTATCTTAGAGCTGAAAAGGACTTTCAGGTTCACTCCTCATTTTCAGTCAAGAAAAAAGTCAACCATCAAAATAACGTCTCCAAGTTTACATAGAAGAGGAATTCTCAACAAGGAGTCCCAACAATGTTGTCATTAGTAGTTTTGAAGCACATTGCAAGTAATATATTATTAATAATAGAGAAAAGCATCAACTACTTTCAGTTTTCTAGAGCAAAGGATTTCTAAGCTTATATCCACACAAAAATATTGCTCTCTCACCTGAATGTCAATATGCTATCTTGAGTAAGTGCAAAAGTATTAGATTTATAACTAGGATGCTGAAAATTGTGTGTGAGAATGTATCACATAAGTAACTTTCATTTACTATGCGAGTTTTGAAAAAGACGCACAAAAAACGTTGAAAATCTCCAGTGTAAAGAATTTGTTGTAGATTCAAGCTCAGAAGCTGAAGTTTCTGACTTTCTACTCAGTAATCTTTCTACTTTGACCAGCAATAGCGTATGTTCTAGCGCAGCATCTTAAACGTGCCCCCGCGACAGAATGCTAAAATGGAAGCTTCAGCTGAGACTCTAAGATGAGACGTGTCAAATACCAAAGAAAGATGCCAAACAAAATACAAAACTCAGAGTAGGTGGTGAAGAACCAGTTGGATGAGTCTTAAACTCCTCACTGACACTGAGAATATAAAAGGGTTTCAAGACTTGTATGGAAAGGAAAAGAGCTTTTTTACACAGTTTTTAAAAAGAGCTTCGGTTTTACTGTGAGTCAAAAAAAAGGCCTAGGAATTTTCCTTTCACGTGTCATTTATCAACTCATCACTTGTTTACAGTCTCCTGATGAGGTATGTTCGCCAATCTGCCAGCAGAGTTCTCCCCACCGACCCTCAAACAAAGCTTTGAACTTGGATGCTCCAAGTTGGATTGAAGGTCTGAAGGAAGGCTCTTGTCCCTTCAACCAAGGTAAACTAAATCGGATCAGTAGGAAATTTCTCTGTGAGCAGAGGCAGCAGTGCACACCGCACAACAGTAAAGCCCTATTAAATTCCTCCTGTTTGATTGATTTCTTTACTAGATAATAAAGACTATTTTATTGACAATTCCCTCCAGCTTCATGTAATATGTAATTTTGATATTCTTGTCCTCTGGGTTATTAATGATTATTTTGAACAGGGCAGGGCTAAGGGCCCAGTCCTGTGGCGTAATGTTAAATACATTAAACATTCCTCCCAAGTTGGCCTTGATATATTAATCATGTCTTCTAGGGAAAGCTTTTCAACTACTATATGTCATTGATTCTAAGACCTACATTTTTCCACATCTTAACATATCTGAAATCAGAATAGTGTCTCATAATTACTGTTGGCCAGGCAGTGGTCAATGGTGTAGTTTCATTGTCAATCCTTGTACTAACATCAAAATGAGCAACACGAAAATTTACAGAACAGGTGGCAGCTGTTTGGTAGAAAGTTCTGGAGACAATAGTGGAGAGTTATTTGATAAGTACTGCATCATCAATTCTCTTAATGCCACAGAGGATGATATTGTATAGAAAAACATAGATCCCAATGACTGGGCTAAAACATGATTCAGAAGAGTCAGAATGTGAAGACACTAAAAATAACTAAAGAATAAGTTACATTTAAGTGTCAGTTTTAATATTTACATGAGTGATACATGAAAAAAAATCTGTCAAAAATTAGACCAAAACAGTTCTTTCAGCAAATGCAATGTAATATTTCTAAGGAATAAAAAAGTAGTTACATATTAATTGAAAATGCTTTAATTTTTTTCTTTGTGTTATAAAATGAAACATACAATTAATGACATCTTAGATTCATAATAGATTTATAATATAAAGGATTGTATATTAACATTATGTTAATTATTATTTTATTAATATTGTGTAATATATAGCAATTCTATCACTAAAATTATTATATTAATTACATTATATATTTATGTATTAAGTATTGTAATATAAAATATTTATATTGTACACTAATTGTACATCTCAATAGACTAGAAAAAGAAGAACAAACTAAGTCCAAAGTTATCAGAAGGCAGGAAATAAAGATTAGAGCAGAAAAAAACAAAATAGAGATTAGAAAAAAAAATCAGTGAAACTTAGTTGCCTTTTTAAGATCAACAAAATTGGTAAACTTTTAGCTAGATTAAGAAAAAAAGAAGATTCAAATAAATAAGATCAGAAATGAAAGGGGAGACATTAAAACTGATGCTACAGAAATGAAAAGAATTGTGAGAATACTATGACAGTTATAGCTAATAAATTGGATAACATAGAAGAAAAGGAAAATTCCTTGAAACATACCACCTACCAAGACTGAATCATGAAGAAATAGAAAATTCAAACAGAGCAATAACAGGTAAAAAGACTCAATCAGTAATCAAAAACCTCCCAACAAAGAAAAGCCCAGGACTTGATCACTTCACTGGAAAGTTCTACCAAACATTTAAAGAAAAATTAGCTGCACTCCTTCACACTTCTTCCAAAAATCTAAAGAGGAAGGAATACTTCCAAACTCATTTTACAAGACTAGCATTACTCTGATACCAAATCCAGACAAGGACATTACAAGAAAAGAAAGTTACAGGCTAACATCTCCAATGAACATAGGTACAAAAAAAATCCTCAAAAAAAATTAGCAAACTAAATTTAACAGCACATTCAATGGACCATATACTATGATCAAGGGAAATTTATCCCTGGGATGCAGGATGTTTCAACATATGAAAATCAATAAATGTGATACACTACATTAATAAGAGAATGAAGGATAAAAATCACATGATCACCTCAACAGATACAGAAAAAGTATTTGACAAAATTCAATACCCTGTCACAATAAAAACTCTCAACAAACTAGAAATAGGAGAGTACTTCAACATAATAAAGGCCATATATGACAAGCCACAACTAACATCATATATGGCAATGAAAATCTGAAAGCCTTTCCTCTAAGATTAGGAACAAGACAAGGATGCCCACTCTCACCACTTCTATTCAACATAGTACTGGAATTGCTAGCTATAGCAATTAGGTAAGAAAAATAAATAAAAGAGATCAAAATTTGAAAGGAAGGGGTAAAATTATCCGTTTGCAGATGACATGATCTTATATGTAGAAAACCCTAAAGATTCCACAAAAAACTATAAGAACTAATAATCAGATTCAGCAAGTTGTCATGAAAAAAAGTCAACAGACAAAAATCAGTTGCATGCAGGTACACTAACAACTATCAATTTGAAAAGGAAATTAAGAAAATAAGCCTGTTTATAACAGTATCAGAAAGAATAAAATACTTAGGTATAAACTAAAATAAGAAGACAAAAGACTTAAACACTAAGAACTACAAAACATTGCTGAAAGAAATTTAAATGGATACAAACAAATAAAAAGACATCCTGTGATTATGGACTGGGAGACATAATATCGTTAAAATGTTCACACTATCCAAAGTGATCTACAAGTTCATTGCAGTCTCTATCAATATCCTGATGCTATTTTTTCACAGAGATAGAAAAACAATCCTAAAATTCATATGTAATCACAGAGAACCCCAAATAGCCAAAGCAATCTTGAGAAAGAAGAACAAAGCTAGAGGCGTCACACTTCCTGATTTCAAAAGGCTTTGCAAATCTCCAGTAATCAAAACAGTGTGATACTGGCACAAAGACTGGCATACTGACCAATGGAACTGAATAGACAGCTCAGCAATAAATCTATGTATATGTGGTCAAATGATCTTCAGGAAGAGTGACAAAGTCAACACAACAGGAAAAGAAAGTCTCTTGGACAAATGGTGTTGGGAAAACTGGATATCCACATGCAAAAGAATGAAATTGGACACTTACCTTATACTACACACAAAAATCAGCTCAAAATTGATTAAAAGCTTAAGACCTGAAACCATAAAACTCCTAGAAAAAAACAGAGGAAAACCTTCATGACATTGGTTTTGACAACGACTTCTTGTATATGACACCAAGAGCACAGGTAATAAAAGCAAAAACAGAAAGTGGGACTACATCAAACTAAAAAGCTTCTGTGCAGCAAAAGAAAGAAGCAACAGATTGAAAGGCAACCTGGAGAATAGGAGAAAATATTTGCAAATCTTATATCTGATGAAGGGTTAATATTCAAAATGGATAAGGAACTCCTACAACTCAATTGCAAAAAAAACAAACAAATATCCTGGTTAAAAAATAGGCAAAGGACTTGAATAGACGTTTCTCCAAAGAAGACATACAAATGGCTCACAGGTATACGAAAAGATGCTTAACATCACTAATCATCAAGGAAATGCAAATCAAAGGTACAATTAGATGTCACCTAACACCTGTTAGGATGGCTATCATTAAAAAAGAAAGGAAAATAACAAGCATTGCCAAGGATTAGAAAAATTGGAACATTTGTGCACTGTTGGTAAAAATATGAAATGGTACAGCTGTTATTGAAAATAGTATGGAAGTTCCTCAAAAAATTAAAAATAGAATTACCATATGATTCAGCAATCCCACTTCTGAGTATTTATCCAAAAGAACTGAAAATAGATTCTCCATGAGATATTTGCACTCACTTTTCATTGCAGCATTCCTCACAGTACCCAAGAGGTAGAAACAACCTAAATGTTCATCAATGGGTGACTGGATAAAGAAAACGTACTATATTTATATACAATAGAATATTATTGATCTTTAAAAAAGGAGGAAACCCTGGAAAATGCTACAACATGGGTAAACCTTGAGGATGAAATAAACCAGTCACAAACGGACAAATACTGCATAATTCCACTTATAGGAAGCATCTGAAGTAGTCAAGCTTATGGAAGCAGAAAGTAGAATGGTGCTTGCCAGCGGCTGAAGATGGGGGTGTGTGGAAATGGGCAGTTGCTATTCAACAAGTAGGAATTTCAGTCAAGCAAGAAGAAAAAGTTCTAGAGATCTACTATACTACGATGTGCTTATAGTTACCAATATCGTACTGCACACTTAAAAATTTGTTGAGCGTAGATTTCATGTTAAGTGTTTTTTACCACAATAATAAATAAATTGTCTTGCCTAAATATACCCATGTGTAAAACAGGATAAATGTATATTCATCATGAATTTATTATAAGAGTTAATTCATTAATATATACAGAATTCATAGAGCAGTGCCTGGAATATTGTACTGTTGTTTATTTTTATATAAATTCATAAAAAACATTGTTGACTTTTGTTGTTATATTAATAAATATTGATGCTTAATAAATGTCAATGATTGACAATTACAAAATGTCAAAAGATGTCAATAAAGCAGGTAATTGAGCCAAGCACCAACAATGCTGTTTATTAAGCCAACAGTAAAATTCCCTGGTTGGGTAGTTGTTTGAAAGCTGCATGATAGTATCTTGGTAACCCACTGTATTTTTATCGTCGTTAATCTTCGTTGAAAGCTACTGGTAAAA
The DNA here is from genome assembly GCF_041296235.1 of Equus asinus. Lineage (NCBI taxonomy): Eukaryota > Metazoa > Chordata > Mammalia > Perissodactyla > Equidae > Equus > Equus asinus. Next base: position 115,046,620 of record NC_091792.1, on the reverse strand, counting down.
GATTACTATTATTCATTATTTCCTCATACACTAATATTCAACTCAGTTTGTTTTCTCATATCTAACATCAGCTTCTTTTACAACACCCAATAATAAACTGAATATATTTATACCAGGCAACTGTGTAGCATTAACTGAGATTGTATATAGTTGGTTAAGCATGAGCAAGAATACCTGAATTCTAGTCCTAGATTTCCCCTATCAGCTGTCTGACCTCAGGCAAATTTCTTAACTTTCTCTGGGCTCGCTTCTCTGAGAGGATGAGGACAGAAAACTGAGGTGCCTTCCAGGACTAGTGTTTTTTCCTAAGTAACCTGAATACAGCTGGGCCTTCTTGCTTCTGCCTTGTGGCACATTTTCATATACTATCACATTCAACAGATAAAAGTCTTGCATTCCAAAGGCTTTGAAATGTATTTTTACTCAAGTTTCTGAAGATAGACAAAGAGGGATACATTGCATGACACAGAACAATATGCTCACCCTATATTTTATTTCAAAATGCTTTCCTCCCAAAACTCCCTTCGGTGCTTCAGCATTGGCTTCTATTGTTACGCACTCTCTTCAAACTTAGCTCAAGCACCCCTTCAAACTCCACTGTATGTTATGTAAATCAATTTAACCTTTTTAGATTTCAACCGATTCTTTTTACCCATTATTCCAATCAGCCCCACAGAGCAAAGTAGGCAAACACTTACAACTTAATTCTTTTCCTTTTATCTGTAGGAAATATTCAAATGCTGCCAAAAATTCTCTGTGTCCCAATTCTGATCCAATCATGCATAACATTGAACATAGTCCCAAGGAATAGCCTTGCAAAGAGACTCATAGCTTTGGCAGTACCAACAGTAACATTACTGCCAGACACAAGATGTGTAATTAAAATGGATGACACAATGCTTTTCCTCTTAGGCAAAAATGCTGGTTGTTGAGAGAGTACATTGCAGAGTCCAGATCTTGGCTAAAAAATAGAAAATAATAAGTGAGTTAGTTGTACTTTCTTCTATTTGCAGGAGATTCTTCAATTGTGTGTTGGGCTCAAAATAAGATACAATCTTCTTAACCAAATTGCTTTTAGAAATAAGTTGCAAAATTTGTTACCAAATATCACATTAAACAAATTCTCAATCTTCCTATCATATTGGCTTCTTTTATTTGTATCTATTGATGTACTTATCTGAAAATAAACTGTTTAGTTGTTACTACATATACCTAGAGATATATTCTCTAAATGAGAAATCCCAAAGATACAGAAAAGCTTAACTGACTAGAACCATTCAATTGTGTTTCACAGAGTAAGACACTGAAGTGATACAGAGATGTACCTAAAGTATAGATTGACTGTCTAGTACTTCACATTTCACCCTCATTGGCCAATCTGGTTAAAAACTTTACTAGGTGGAAAACACAGTTCAAAGATCTTTTCAAGACTTTTGACAATTCTAGTAGCCATTACTAATATTAGCGCTAGTTGAATCTACAAATTTACCAAAATTACTTCTCAATCATCGTGGACCCAAATAACTAGAATACACTTTCGATCAACTCAGTTACTCAATAGTTTGTCCTTTAGCAATTAAGGAGCTATTTACAAGTTTTTCTAAATTAAATACTGTTTTTTGTTCTATGCTTATAATTTCTGACTTCCAAAACAACCCATGCGTTCCTCCTGCAGTGTGGCCTACTAACCAGAAACACACACAAATACACACACATGATCCAAGTCTCCTACTATTTCCTGGTAGCATGTCTCTTTCACTCAGAATTCTTCTAATTTATTGGATTTCTTAGTAGACATATCTACTAATCAACCAAAAGAAAAATGCCACATAGCTGTACCAACATGCCAATTTTGATGTCCAAAACTCCCATGGCTCCATTTAAGTTAAACCATTCCACTCACAGCTCCTGATGAGAGGGTAGCCCTTGATCGTCATGACTTGTACAGCTTGTCTGAGCTCCCTCTTGGCCAAATCAGAAGCAGATACTTAATTTAAGTTCAACAATAATCTATAGACTCTCCAGCAACACATGATGTTGCCTGCTATATCAAGGTAAGTTTAATCAAGCTGATTTTCTCTGGCATGTCACTTTGGAGAGAACTGAGTAATTGATGCATGGACCTAAAGCTGAACAATTGCGTACAGATGATCAAGAAGATATAATGAGGTCTCAGAGGCAGGGAAGTCGAATCCGGGAATGAGCAATAACGGAGAGCCAAATTCATGAGGACACAGAAGCTACGAGGTATTAAAAAGTTGAGTGGAGGAAAGGGAATGAAAACTGAGTCAAAAGTAAAAGGAGAACAGAGATAAGGAAAATAAATGAGTTAATGATTTGACACTAGACAGAAGATATATGCCCTCTCCTATTTGGATTACTGCAATAGTATCCTAACTGTAGTCCTGTTATTGTGCTTGCCCACTAGGATCCATCCATTCTCTATACAACAGCCAGTGTGATCTTTTAAGCCATGCATCCTATCACTCGACACCGTTCTTGAAATCTTCCAAGAACTTCTCATTGGATCAAGAATAAAATCTAAGGTCCCACCTTCCAACCCATCTTGGACCACTCTTCCCTCCTGCTCACTCAGCACCTGTACCTGGGACATTTTGTCTCCACACTTCTTCATTCAGAGCTCTGATCAAATGTCAGCTCTTCTGAAAGGGCTTCCCAGACCACCCACTCGAAGGTCCTCTCACCCATTCCCAGCCCCTCTCTTAGTCACTAACCCATCACCCGGTTTTATTTTCTTTTGGGCACTGATCACTACCTGCAATTCTCTTATTTATTTACTGGTTAAGACCTGTTGTCTTTCCCCTCCAGGAGAAAGTAGGCAGAGAACTTGCCTGTATCCACAGTGCTTAGAATGTGGTGGGAACTCAAAATATTAAAGATGAAAAGTTGAAAGGAGAGGAGGGAAGGAGGTAGGGAGGGGGTGGAAAATGGAGGGAAGGAGAGTGCGAGGAAAGAGGAAAGAAGCTCGTCTTGAAGAAGTCCTCAGTGCTGCTTCCAAGTCTCTTATTTTAGATGCTGCTTTTCCTCCATGAGGCCTTGGTTTTCCACAGTCCTACAGGACCTGCTTTGTCTGTGACCTGATAGGCCATATTTTCCTGGTTGGCTGATGAACATAAAGCTTTATAATACATTCTCACTTGTATTAAGTAGCCTGCATAAATTTCAATTCATTCTTAATCAAAGAAAAGAAAAAACCTACAGGCATAGCAGTAATGGCAGAGAAAAACTGACCATTTAAGAATAAAATGGCTCCACTTATTTCTTCACTAATCAAAAAAAAGAAAAGTCCAAATAATTATATCTGTTTTTAGTTTCCATTGTCCTATCGCACACATGATTTCACCTAGTTAAGTTTCTCCTTAATATACAAATATACTCATGTTAAAATTTTTAGAAAGTATAGAAAAATTAAAAACCTACCATAATCCTACCACCCAATGAAGAACACTCATAATGCTTTTTGCATGCATTTTGAACAAAAGTGAAATCAAAACCTACATAATTATTTGTAACTTGATTTTTTACTCATTAACATATCAATATGTTATGATTTTTAAAATATCATATTTGGTTTAATATTCTTCTATACCCTTTAAATATTCTTCTACACCCTTCATTTTCATGTCTGCAAATTTATTTCACATGATATGAATAATTTAATGTAGTTTACTACTATGTTTTACATTTAGATTAGTTGGAATTTTCACAAATATAAATAATGCTGAGATGAACTTTCATAAAATTATATTTTTATATACAGCCACAATTTTTCCTTAGGGTAAATTCATAGAGTTATTTTTGCCATGTATTTTTTGCCTTCTGAATCACAATCATACAGTGAAAAAACACTAAAAATTCAACAATCAAAATTAAATTGAATTACACTTATTTTTTTCTAAAAAAAACTGTGGTGGGAAAGAATATTTGTAGACATCATGAAACAGCTGGCGTTTTTTGTTTTACAATATTATACAAGAGTGCAGATATGAATGACCAGTTAGATAGTAGGGGAGAAAAATATTGCCTCAAAATATGCCCACAGGGGCTACTAGCAGGAACCTAAGGAGCTTTTTTAAATTGCTTGAATTTTTAAAAAACTACAGTGAGGAAAGAAATACGAAGTAAAGTTGCCAATCAGATGACAGACTGGCAAAATTCTTGTGTACAATCATAGATGCTTTTACGGTGTGAATTAACAAAAGTTTTTTTTGTTTTTTTTTTTTGAGGAAGATTAGCCCTGCACTAACTACTGCCAGTCCTCCTCTTTTTGCTGAGGAAGCCTGGCCCTGAGCTAACATAGTGCCCATCTTCCTCTACTTTATATATGGGACGCCTACTGCAGCATGGTGTGCCAAGCAGTGCCATGTCCACACCTGGGATCCCAACCGGCGAACCCCGGGCCAGCGAGAAGTGGAAGGTGCGCGCTTAACCGCTGCGCCACCAGGCTGGCCCCTGCATTAACAAAAATTAAAGACAGTTTTATAAAAATCCTGAACCTTTCACTGACTTAAGATCAGTGTCTATGTTTCTTTAATTTAAGCAGGATAACCCAGTGGAAAGGAAGAGGAGAATAAATGGGGAAAGAAGCGGCCTTTTCCATATATTTTTCAAAGAAGCCCTTGGTTTGAAATCCACTGGAAGAACAGCCTCACACGCTGAGAATAGGCCCTCCCAAGGAGGATAGGCCCTCCTTAATCAGAGATGACATAAAATCAAGACTTTTCAGGGCAATACCTGCAGTAAAGGATAAGTATTCTGACAATGTCAGTGTGCGCAAACATCTCCTAATGCCATCAGGTAAAAAATAATCACCATCAGCAGTATCCAATGCTTATTCAGCTAGTCATGGACCTGAATGACCCTTACTCAGATTTCTGCTGCAAGATTTACGGATGTAAAGAAGCTGAAATTCAGCTGGAAAGGAAAAGTCACTAAAAAAGGAAAAAAATTAAAATACGATATATGATCACCAAAAATCAACAGTGCCCAAACTGCCAAATAGCAGACAGTAGGCAGAGAACTTGTACTTATTGTTTCCAATCTTGCTGTGCTGTGAAAAGCATTCTTTAGATATGTAGTCACTGTATGTATATAGTCAAACCTAGCAGTGTGCTGAGGCCAGAGTCACAGTTGATATTGACTATTTCTTCCTAACTCTGCTTCTTTAGTGACATCATTCCTAACTCCGCTTCTTTAGTGACATCATTTTGATAATTGGAAATTGGCCACGGTGGGAGTATGTACATTGAAATTTCTTTTCTTCTTATCTCCCATAATTCTGCTTGTTAATTTACTAGCACACTCTTGAAAACCTGATTGCATTTTTGTGAATTATATACTCATATATACAGACTCTCCTGATGAATAAAATAAAGTATGAAACAATGAAATAATTAGTCACAGGCTATGCTGGCTGCTGAGGTTAATGTTAGGCTCCCAAAGCAAATTTTCAATACAAACCCTTAAATAGGAGCCAAAAAGGCAACTTGAGTTTTACTTAGCCACAATGTCTGCTGGAATGATAATTTATAAATGTACTTTTTATAATTATGTCATTTTACTGAGATATCTTTTTCATAGAGTAAAACGCACAGCTCCTAATATAGCTCCATGAGTTTTAACACAATGAATTCAAGATGTGGAAGATACCCTTCAGCTCTGAACGCTCTCATTTCCTTTCCAGTCAATAATGAAATCACCCCTTTACTCCCTGCCCAGGCAACCGGAGTTGTGATTTCTAACAGTATGGAGCAGCTTTACCTATTCTAGAACATCATCTAAACGGAATCATACAGTAAGTACCCTTTTGTGTTTGACTTCTTTCACTCAAAATAATATTTTGAGATTCATACTTGTGTTTTTTAGTAGTTCTTTTTCTTTTTAAAAAAAATAATCTTTTACTTGGAAATAATTTCAAATTTACTGAAAATTTACCAGAATTAGAGTGTACACAAAAAACTGTACACCTCTTAGCCAGATTCGCTTGTTGATAGCATTTATCTATTTGTTTTAACATTTACGTGTGCTTATATAAACATTTCCATATACATATTTTATATAATATATAAAATTTTTCTCAAACATTTAAGAAGTTACATGCCTCATGCTTCTTTACCCATCCATATTCAGTGAGCTACCTAAAAATAGGTATTCTCTTACAAAATTACATTATATTCAGTAAATTTAACATCAATAAGAGTCTTTAATAAACCATCTAAGATTCTTTAATAAACGTCTACTTTTGTCAATAGACTCAATTGTGTCCTTTGCACGATCTTTCTCTCCTCTAGAGGGTCCAGTCTAAAATCAGACTTCTTTCTTTTTCAATGCAGAGAAATATTCCTTTGTATGGTAGATTGAAGTTGTTTTTTTCATTCTTTTGTTGAAGGACATTTGGGTTATTTCAAATCTAAGGCTGCAAAATATCGAAATATATAATTGCAAATATATAATATGTACTTTATATATAATAATTTTTTATTTATTACTAAATATATTTATTTATTTGAAATAAATCATCATATTCTCTCTTTGAATAATACTATACTTCTTGAGGTATATATTGTGATAGACTTACGCTATATTTCCATTTTCTTCTCCCATGCTTTGGTTCATATTTTCATACATTTTACTTCTATATATGTTATAATCTCTACAATACTTTATTGTTATTTTTGCTTTAAATAGTGAATTGTCTTTTAAGGAGTCTAAAATTATATGAAGATAGTTTTTACGTTTACCTAAATATTTACCTTTTCCAACACTATTCATTCTTTTGTCTAGATTCAATTTGCTTTTCTGACATTTTTCTTTTCAGATTGATAAACATTCTATAGCATTCTTTGGAATGATTTTATTCCTCAAATTTTATTTATCTGAAATGTCTTTATTTTGCCTTCGCTTTTGAAAGATAATGGCACTGGATGTAAAGTTCTAGTTACATAGTTTTAATTTTTATTTTCGCACTTTAATGATGTCATTCAGTTGTCTTCTGGCTTCCATTTTTTCTTATGGCCAGATTCTTCTTATTTTTCCACTGTAGGTAATATGTCCTTTATTCCTCTGGCTACTTTCAAGTGTTTCTCTATACCTTCGGTCTTCCGCTATCTGAATATGATTCCTATATAGACCTTTCTGTGTATTTATCTTACTTGTGTTTGGCTGAGCTTCTTGAATCTGTGTGTTGTTATTCTTCAAATCTGTAGAATGTTTGGTCATTTTAAAAAAATTTTTTCTGCCCCATTTCTCTTTCCTCCCTTTCTGGAATTCCAACTACATATACGTCTGACCACTTGTTATCGTCCCACAGCCGCCACAGGCACAGTTCATTATTTTTCAATATGTTTTCTCTGGTAGCTTTCCAGGTAGCCTCATCACCAACGTAGCAAGTTGCTTCCTAGCATATTTGCCAGAATCAAAATGGACAGCTACCTAGAGAATCTCCCTGGAACTCCAATGGGTGTTTTCCTCCTCACCAGTCTTGGCCTGTGACACCTCAGCAAATCATCCAGTGTTTCACAGCCACATCCTTCCTATGAAGACTGAATCTCAGCTCTATCGTACAGAGAATCTCTTTCAAGTTTGTTTCTTCGAGTATACTCCCTCAGCTCTAAATATGCTATCCGGCATTCTCTAGGGTTCTCTTTACCACCTCTTAGTAATTAGTCCCACTTTACAATTAATAATTCTTTACAAATTACTGGTGTGGTTTCTTCTCCTTAATGGACCCTGACATCTCTAAACAACCTCAGCACAACACAAACTACAATGTTTGAAAGAATCTTCTCAAATGAGATGTAGTTAACTTCATTTCAATTTAGGGTTCTACAAGCTACTTTTGATACCTGAACTATCCACAAATGGACAGTAGCAGGAAAAATAGATTTAGTTTTAGTTTAGAGTGGTGAAGTTAGGGAGACACTGGGAAACATTGTTCATCCTGAAGACTACACTTCCTTCAAAAGTAGGGTCTAAGAAATAGAGTGCAGGTGTCAACGTATGATGCTCCTATCATGGCAAAGCACTTGAGTTTTATTATGAGATTAAAAACAAAAAAGTCTTTACTTCATATCACTCATCACAATCTTAAAACAGATGTTTCATCGGTAAATATAATTGAAAATAATGCGAGGTCATTTAACAAGAGATAATACAAAACTTTAAATTTGTACCCTAAGATAAATGGACCTTCTACGTCATTGCTGACATTTCTTTCTTAACCTGTGAACTGATGTTCAAATATTTCTTTTAAAACCCGTTACTCAAAGTACCTATGCTTTCTCTACATTCCCTTTCCCAAAACAATTCATTTTTTTCCCTCCCTCTTCAGTCTCACTGCTGCTCTTTCTTTAGACTTGCTTGTAGTGGTGTTTGTTTTTCATTGTCACAGGTATAGACCGGGAGCCTGCAAAACTGGTAAGTACTGGATTTCATTTTACCCCCTAGGTATTCAAAGATACTGATTCCTTTTCCACTGCTGAGAGGCACTGAAACTTGGGAGACCCGCTGCTGTTTGCTCTTCTTGAAGCTTATTGACTGTCAGTGTCTCTGGGAACCACCTGCAGCAGCCAGGGAATGTGATCTGGCTTCTGCAGTTCCTAGTGAGAAAGTATTCATTTTCTTAGTGATAAAGAGCTTCCCTCTAAAATATTATTGAAAAATCATTGCTACTGGCTATTGTTCTTCTCAGGAAAAGGAGCTTTCTTTTTAGCAGGATATTGACTGATGTAGATAAATAAGCTGGTTTTACCATTAAAGGACTGCCTAGGGCTTGCAAACACTTCTTTATCCAGAGTGACGGAAATTGTCAAGTTAATGAATATTCTGAATGATGAGCATATAAAGTCATTCCATTCACCTCAATGGGTGTTTATGAAATATCTAGTATATGGTTAGAGTCATGTTAAGGCAGAAGTATTCATAATTTAAAAAATGTTAAGGCCCCAGAGCCAAACTTCCTATATTTGATATTTAACACTTCTATTTAATAATGTGTAATATAGGTAGCCTTTCTAAGCCCCAAATTCCTCATCTGTAAATAGAGATGATATTATCTATCTCACAGGAGAAATGCATATTTCATGTAGAGCTATTTATAGTTATTGTTTAAAATATTTTTTTAAGTATTGGAGAATTATATGAAATTTTGCCTGCCCTCAAGAAGCTTGCATGAAGCAAGAGATAAAAAATAAAATAAAATATATAATAAACTGCCAGGTCTCATTTTATAGTAGTATTAGCACTACTAATATGTGTGACTAACATTTGGGAAATAGAGAGTCCTTTCCTAGAGTTTTCTGAACAACCTTTAAGAAAAAGATGAACATATACATAGGCATAAATTAAGTGCATGAATAAAAGCTAGATACACAAAAATAATTATAATATTTGAATTTGTTTTACATCCAAAAGTTCCTGGTCTCCATAACAACATATACGGACTTTAAAAAGTAATAGCCTGACATCCACGAACTCATAACCCTAAAAATGATCATTATTTGTAACATCATTAAAGAAGAAAAGGACAAAGTAAGAAAGTCTTGGTTCCTCCTTCTTTAATGAAGTAGTGTCACCACCTGGTAGCAGAGCAAAACTTCCTGAGTACATAGGTAAACATAAAAGTACACCAAATAATACATGAGTCAAATGGCTGCAAAATACATTTGCTAAACCATTATTATTTGTGCTCAAGTGCTCTGTGCAATGTGATTTGCTTTGTTTTTATAACCTGTAACAGGAATCTCTCCCATCTGAACCAACGATGCTGAAACTGTCTGCTCCACCCTTTTCTGAATTTTGGAGAACGATGAGTTCCCTGTCTAGTTGTAGACAATTAGTAAACTAAAGTGAAATTAGAAGATACGATTCATTTTCCTCACTGGTGAAATTGCATCTTTCCTGATGCCTTCTTATTAGTGGCTATTGCTGGTGTTAGGTGACCTTGGAAATGATATAATACATACTTGCAATGATGTCAATTCAGAGGCAATTGTCACCTGACACCTTTGTGAGGTACAGTTCCCTGAATGTCTTTTGGGAAACTACCCCACCTTCTTTCATGCAATTTAGGTGAGACAACCAAACTTTCTTGGCCAAGGACTGTGACCTAAACCAGGCCAATCAGAATCTCTCTCCTGGGTGTTTGTATCTTGTGCAGAATGACATGAGTCAAAAAAACAGTCGAGGGGCCAGCCCTGTGGGTTAAGTTCAGGGGCTCTGCATCAGGGGCCCAGGGTCTCACAGGTTCAGATCCTGGGTGCCGATATAGCACCGCTCATCTGGCCATACTGAGGCAGTGTCCCTCATGCCACAACTAGAAGGACTCACAATTAAAATATGCAACTATGTACTAGGGGATTTGGGGAGAAAAATCAGGAAAAAAAAGAGAAGATTGGAAACAGTCATTAGCTGAGGTGCCAATCCTTACAAAAAAAAAAAAAACAGTAGAAGCTGCCTCTTTTTTCCACCATTGAGGTGTGTGTGGTTGACTCTGTTCTTCATCAAGTTTTCTCACAGGACTTTCAGGATCAAGAGATTGCTGAACAAGAAACAAAAGCAGAATCATCCCATTCCCCAATGGATTCAGATGAAAACTAGTCATAACATCACGTACAACAACAAAAGGATATGTTGGAGAAGACCAAGTTGGGTCTATAAAGAATCTCACGTGAGCTATCCACATATTTATGCCACATCAAGGTCACTAGCATCTTATCATAACAAGTTGAAGAGGTCACAACTATCTGAACAGTTGGTCATGTTTCTCTTTGTTTCTATGCTTCTGTACTAGTAGGCTGGTTCAGTAATACGTGAGACCTTTTGTTTGGAGGGACAAAAGAAAACAGTTGAAGCTTCTCCAAACAAAGAGACTGAAGGAGACTTTTCTGACACTTGATGCTGACCTAATTTCTCTTCTTCACAAAGCTTGGTGAGTTTTTCTGCTAATTTTTTAAGATTCTCTGTGTATTTTCAACAAGCTAATCTTTTATTTAAATTAGATGAGTAAATTTCAATTATTAGCAACCAAAGAGCTCTAACTGATGCACATCTATACAAAGAATATTTCCAAGTGTTGACAGAAAGTAAAGAAAGCATTCAAATCTTTTTCCAGGTTTTTCAATCCATGTCCAATAAAATGCAAACATGACAGAAAAAAATGATTAAATCTTTTTTATGTCTAAATAATAAATAATAATAAATAATAGATACCCCACATTTTGTTTATCAATAAATTAGTTGGCAAACATCTGGGTTGTTTCCACTTTTTGACTATTATGAATCATGTTGCTATGGATATTCATATTCAAGCTTTTGTGTGGACCTGTTTTCAATTCTCTTGAACATATACCTAGGAAAGGAATGGCTGTTTCATATGTTAGTTCCATGTTTAATTTTTTTGAGGGACTACCGAACCATCTTCCAAAGTGGCTCTCAAGTCAATTTGAGGGGACAAATCAGTCTCTGAAAATGGTGCTTGCAAATGAGTTACTAGCGTGTCAAACTCTCCATGATGTATCTGACCCTAAAGGATTCCCAGATGACAGCTGTAGTGCTGCCAGAGTAACTTGGATCCTTTTTCTGCACCTGTCAGGAGAGGCCTTTCTAATGAGAGACTGCTATTCTGTGTAATTGATCAAGTTCTCATTCTTCCTGTTATTGGTAGTTCTGAATGTTAGATATCTTTTTTTTTCTCATGGAGTCAAAAAGTACCTAAGTAGGTGTGATTGCAAGTGGAAAAATAGGGGACAGAAATCAGGTATAGGCAGTTTATCCATTTTAATTCGTGTGTGAATTGCTAATATAAACGCAGAAGGTAAAGCATTAATGGAAATCAAAATATTTCAGCGAAGAAGTTTCAGCAGTTCAACTTTACAACAATTATAAATAAACCTGTTAAATTTTTCTGGACAAAACGCCAGCAGCTAAGTTTTTTAAACACAAGTAAATTCCTTATTGGTGGCAACTAAATGGTGTTTATAGCATTTTTATCATTTTAGCATTTTATTTACAGTGGATTCCATCCATTCACTATACTTTTCTGAGTTGTCCTACACACGTGTGTTTTTAATGTTTTCTGTCTTCTGTCCTGTTCTTGTAAGTTTTCTATTAAAATATATTAAACTATAAAAAAGACATCATTTTATACCTTATGATAACTTTTGTCAGTTTTACCACTATGCATTTAAGTAGTTAGAAGTTTAGATTATAAATTATAATTACATAGTCTGCTTACATTTTTAAGATGGACAGTTTTATTGAATGACACTTAATATTCCCTCTAACTTTAAGAAACAACACACTCTTCCAACATCTAGTATAACTTCAAGTACAAGGGGATAACACCTCTAAATATTTTGTTACTAGATATTTTTGTGTATATGTCGTATCTAAATAAACTGTAAACTCCTTGGTTGTGGAGGCTGCAAAGCCAAGATGTAATACAATAATGAGAGCACAGATTTGGGTAGAGAGCTCCAGAATCTGAACCCAGAGACTGTTCCTTACCACCTGAATAAATGTGGTCACAGACTCAAACTCTCTGACCCTCGGATTGCTCAGTGATATAAGGTGTGTAATGGTACCTCCCTGAAAGAATTGTTAAGGAATTAAATGACATACTATGTATAAATATCATCTTGTGCAGCACTCAAAAAGATGTGCGCTCTTTCCTTCTTTGGGTTATTGTAAACCTCAGGCCTTAGGGCAATTCCTTGCATGGTAAACACTCAATACAAAATGCATTGAGGATGATGTGGTATTCCTTTATAAATTTTGATCTTACAGGTGTATCGTCACTAGCTCTTTAGTAATTATTTTCTAATATACTTCAAAGATATGGTAAATAGTTGCTCTATTTAATATATATATTTTGAAACTATTAACGATTGAAGTCTGTGACCCTATGTCAAAAATAGACTATTAATTGAGAAAGAAAAAAATATTCATTTCCCCATCAAAATGTGCAATATATCCATGATAGTTACTAGTGCGGGCCTCCTAATATTTTTTATTCTCCTCATGAGAACATGATCGGGTTGTACTTCCCTACCTCTTGGCAGTTAAATACGGCTGTGTTTGGCCAACCAAACATAAGCAGAAATGGTGTGAATCACTTCCAGGCAGGAGCTGAAAGAGCCAACATGCAGTTCGGCCCATGCTCTTTCCCTCTCTCCCACAACCAGCAGTGTTTTAGAGAGCAGTGGCTCGCAAGTGCTGCTTATGCCACCTCTGGGGATGCTTGGAAATGTCTGGAGACAGTTTTTGGTTGGCACGATTGGGGAGGGTGTTATCTGCATCTAGTGAGTAGAAGCCAGTGTGTGTCAAATATTTCACAATGCGCAGAACAGCCCCCAACTCTCCAATTCTGGGGCAACAAAAAATTATCTAGCCCAAACCGCCAATAGTGCCACTGTTGAGAAACCTTGGTTTGGAGTAAGGAAGATTTGGATGGTAGTCCCTGGCTGTCCAGAAAAGGACAGGAAGCATAAGCAAGAAATAAACCTTAGCTATTTCAGACCATTAAGAGTTTCAGATTGTGTGTTATCACAGCATAGCCTAGCTTTCCCTAACTGACACATTTATTTTGGAATTTCAGTGAAATTAGAACACAACATGCTTCCCCGAGTAATATTTAAATAATTTGGTTCTGATATTTCTGGATTTAATATCCATTGAATACATGACTACTGGGATTAAAATTGAGTTCGAAATGTGTTTGAAATGGAAAATAAATTGATCAATTCAAATTTCAAGATAGTTTAGATTGTCTTTAGAGGGAAATGCTTGTTCATGAGAAGCATCTGGTTTTAACGCCTAATGTCCTTGCTCTAGGAAACCCAATAATCCAGTCAAATGCTTGAACAGAAAAAGATTAGGAAATTTGCTTTTGAAAATAAATCTGCAGTGTACAAGTTTATTGAAAAAAATGAATTTTATATCACTTTTAGTTAGTTTAATAATTCCTACTATTTTGCCATGAAATATTTTAATGCAAATATTGAAGTAATCACAAAAAAGCTGTTTTGATTTATACACTTACAGAAGAAAAATAAGAAAAAGAGCAAGAGTTACAATAAGAGATTTCTTTTCTATAAGAATTATTTCTTTTAATGAAAAATATTACTTGTGATATCAAGCAGATGTAAAACATTTGTGCAATTTTAATTTGTTTTCAAAGTCACATATTTTCTCTCCAAGACATTTCTTATGACTCAATTTACCTTATTATTTATTACATTGAATATCTAATATATTCGCATAGTTCAAAGAATTAAAAAGTATAAAAAGATAAACAATGAAAAGTTTTCCTCCCAGTCAAGGCCCCCACCTATGACCATGTAGACTGTGCATGGGGCAAAACTACTCATAAATGGCACTGCCTGGAGCTGGACGTGCTGTCGCACTATATCCAAACTCATCACGCTAATCTCATTGAGTAACCCTGTCATTAGTTTCATATGGTTATGCATATATTCATTCCTTTATACATCCATATGCACATGTAATATATGCATATTCATATGCAAGATATGCATGTAAATATAGATACATAAATCTATATCCATATAGAAACAAATGTGAATTAACGTTTTTCCCCCTTTGTACTGATTTTCTTACACTAAGCATATCTGTAGGCTAGAACGTAAGCTCCATGTTCATGCACAATAGAGGGCTCTCAAAACACCAGACTGTTCTACATGCTTAGGTAAACAAACTGCAACAACAGTCAAAGCCATTATTTAGCCAAAATATGAAGCACACATAGTCTATGCCTGGAAGTTTCTAGGATCTCATTGCACAAATCATTGTCCTTCTCTTTATACACACTTCCTCAGATAATCCATGTCTCCTGCTATTTAAAGTTTCTCATTTTGAAGTCTACCATTACTGGCAATAACCCGTAGTTGAGTTTTGCCCCCACAAATTACCGTGTTGAATTGTTAGCACACACACATCATATTCCTTCTGTCATACATCAGATGTTCTAATGCCTAATAGTGTGTCACTGATTGATAAATGCTTTAAGTCTTATCCCTCAGAGAGAAATGTGACTTTTTTTTAATTTTTGCTAATATATTACATGAGGTTAAGTTCTGAAGTGTTGAAAATATATGTTACATTTGGCAACTTTTATTTAAAACAGATTTGGGAAATTCCTTGCTGGTTGTTACTAGAATCACGGTATTTAAATCTCCCCTTCAATGGAAATGACTTGCAAAATATGAAAATGGGGGGCCCGGCCTGGTGTCATAGTGGTTAAGTTCATGCACTCTACTTTGGTGGCCCAGGGTTTGCAGGTTCAGCTCCCAGGTACGGACCTACACACTGCTCCTCAAGCCATGCTGTGGTGGCATCCCACATATAAAGTAGAGGAAGATTGTCACAGATGTTAGCTCAGGGACAACCTTCCTTAGCAAAAAGAGAAAGTTTGGCAACAGATGTCAGCTCAGGGCCAATCTTCTTCACCAAAAAATAGATATATATATAAATAGGGAGAATTACGCATTAACCTTGGAAATGAAAAATGTGCCATCTATGTACTAAGATGGCCAACATATTTCTCAATTGTAGAATGCAGATAGGCCCAGATTAGGAGCCATAGAGGACCAACTGATAATCTAAAGTCTTAAGAAAGAACTGTGGGCCCAGGAAATACATAAAGAAGGCCCTAAGACTACATTGAACTAAAAATATTCTGCAGAGCAAGAGAATACACCAACAAAATGAAAAGGCAACCTAAAAAATGGAGAAAATATTTGTAAACCATTTATCTGATAAGGAGTTAAAATCCAAAGTATATAAGGAATTCATACAATTCGATAGCAAGAAAGAAAAAATCCAATTTAAAAAATGAGCAAAGGACTTGAATAAACATTTTCCAAAGAAAACATACAAATGGTCAACAGGTAAATGAAAAGATGCTCAACATCACTAATCATCGGGGAAATGCAAACCAACACCCAATGAGGTATGGTCTCACACCTGTTAGGATGGCTGTTGTCAAAAAGACAAGAAATAACAAGTGCTGGTGAGGATATAGAGAAATAGGACCCAGTGTACACTGTTGGTGGGATTATAAATTGGTACAGCCATTAAGGAAAACAGTATGGAGATTTCTCAAAAAGTTAAAAGTAAAAGTACCATATGACCCAGCAATCCCACCTCTGGGTATATATCCAAAGCAGTTGAAATCACTATTTTTAGGAGATATATGCACTCCCATGTTCCTTGCAGCAATATTCACAGTATCCAAGACATGGAAACAATCTAAGTGCCCATCAGCAGATGAATGGATAAAGAATGTGTGGTGTGTATATATATATATATACAATGGAATAATGCTGAACCATCAAAAAAGAAGGAAATCCTGCATTTTGTGACAACAAGGTTGGACCTTGATGGCACTATGCTAAGGGAAATAAGTCTGACAGAGAAAGACAAGTACTGCATGTTGTCTCTTATAGGCGGAACCTACAAAAGCCAAACTCATAGAAATAGAGAGTAGAATGGTGTTACCAGGGGCTAGAGGGTGGGAGAAATGGAGAGATGTTGGTCAAAGTATACAAACTTCCAGCTATAAAATGACTAAGTGGTAGGAATCTAATACAGCATGGTGACTATAATCAATATTACTGTATTATATACTGGAAAGTTGTTAAAAGAGTAGATCTTAAGTGTTATCACCACAAAAAGGAATGGTAATTATGTGAGGGATAGAAGCATTAACTAACCTTATTGTGGTAATCATTTCACAATATATCCATGTATCAAATCACCATGTTGTACACCTTAAACTTAGATATGCTATGTGTCAATAATATCTCAATAAAGCTGGGGGAAAAAATAAGGCCTTGGAAAAAGCACAATGGTATCCTTTAGCTAACATAGGTGAGGGCTTTGATTTGTGATCAAAATAAGTAATCACTACACAGAAAGCCAGCAAAGCAATGAAATGATACCATGAGGAAGAAGAAATAATCCACCCCAAAGAATAATAATTAAAAAAAATCTCTCTTTCTGTAATAGATTTACTGTAAGAAATTCTACTGTCAGAAAATACTTATTTTTCATCCCAGAAAGATTAAAAATACACTATAACAAAGTGTGATTGAAAAATATTTCACTTTCCACCTTAATAATGATTGTTTTTGTCTGTACAACAGGACATATACATTTCATCCCAAAAATGGCATATCTCAGAACAGCAGAAATGGGACCTAAAAGAGGCAATGAGATTTTTATCTCCAGGTAATTTGAATTTTGAGCAGAATCACATAGAGAATAACCATAGGTGGAACTGAGCCAGTCTCAGATAACGAAGTTCTTGAATTTTTCAATGCTTAATTGCCCAGCTTGCTTTTCAATTTCCTAAATTAGCCCATGATCCTTCTAGTGAATCCCATTTTTGCTCATTGGATTCAGTGTTTCGGTTCCTAAAACAACAAATAAATTTCATTGAATTTTTATACTGTCAAAATCCAAACACATCTTTGACATTAGAGCAAGTATTCATGAGAAAAGAAAAACAATATGAGATCTGGAAAAATTTACAACTTGAAAAACATGAGGTCAAAATTTAAAATATGATGGAGGCTTTGAAAAACAAACAACTGATGAAGATCTATTCGTAAAAATGTAAGACTAATAGAATTGACCCACAATTCTGAGGATCATAAAACAATTAAAAATAAATGATTGTTATGGACTAAATGCTTGTGTCTCCCCATTCCTCCCAGTTCATATATTGAGGCCCTAACACCCAGGGTGGCTGTACTTGGAGGTGGGGCCCCTAAGGAAGTAATTAAGTTTAAATGAGGTAATAAGGGTGGCACCCTGATCGCTTAGGATTAGCGTCCTTATAAAAAGAGAAATCAGAGAGCTATCTTTCTTTCTCTCTCTCCCTGTGGCACATGCACCAAGGAAAGGCCATGTGAAGACATAGTTAGGAGGCCACCATCTACAAGCCAAGAAGAGAGCCCTAACCAGAAATCAAGTCTGCCAGAACCTTGATCGTAGACTTCTAATCTCTGGAACTGAGGGAAAATTTCCCTTGTTTAACCCATCCAGCCTGTAGTATTTTGTTATGGTAGCCTGAGCAGACTGACACAATGATGAAAGAAAAAGAGACTAGAGCCAGGAAATTCAATCTATTGGAAAAAACAAGCTTAATGTATTCATGAAAGTATAAAGCAAACAGACCTAAAATAATAATCAAAGAAATAACAGATAAAAACATTCTTAAGCTGAAAATGAGCATTAACTTGAATATTTAAAGACTTCGCCAAGCACCAAGAAAAAATGAATCTATATATAAAAACAAGTATTTTCATGAGTAAAGAATATTTCTGAAAATATCAAGAGGAAAAAGTTACCTACAAAGAAATTAAAAATGCAACTGCATTCAAGTATTTACTATACAACAATAATGACAATAAGAATAGATTAATTAACATCTCCAGTGTTTTGAAAAAAAAATTATTGATACTTAAGAATGTTATATCACAATTCCTAACATTTTTGTAGGAAATGTACCAGTCAAGCTTGGCTAAATGTTATGACTAAATACCTCACTATATCAATGGATTGACACAGTTAAGATTTATTTCTCACGCATGTTACAATTCATCTCGGCTTGAGGAGGGGCTCCACCCTCTGTTGCTTGCAATCATTTAGGGACCCAGTTTTCTCCCTTGCTTCCAGCCCAGAGGAGACATAGCATTCCTTCATAAACCACAGACAAGAACTAGTGACATGGCCAGGTCTCAATGTAAGAGAACCGAAAATGTATTTAGCTGCATGTTCAGGTAAAGGAAATAAATTAGATAAACATCTAACCACTACTGTCCAATAGAACTTTGTGTAATCATGGAAAGGTTCTATAGCACTGTCTAATATGGTAGGCACTAGCCATATGTAGCTATTTAGCACTTGAAATGTGGCTAGTGCGACAGGGAAAATGAATATTTAATTCTATTTAACTTTATAGAATATGTAAATAGCCACCTGTGAGTGGCGGCTTTCATATTGGAGAATGCAGACCACCCCACTCTGCCACAGGAAAATAGGTTATATGTTCAAGTATGTTCATTGAGCATTATTCATCATCATAAACATTCAAACAAAACATGTATCCACCAATTTGAGAATTTGTAATATGACTCCCTCAGCAAATGGTTAAAAGAGCATCTACTGCGGCCAGCTCTGTGGCATAGTGGTTAAGTTTGTGTGCTCCACTTCGGCAGCCCAGGGTTCACAGGGTTGGATCTGGACACAGACCTACCCACTGCTCATCAAGCCACACTGTGGTGGCATCCCACGTCCAAAATAGAGGAAGATTGGCACAGATGTTAGCTCATGGCCAATCCTCCTCACCAAAAAAAAAAAAAAGAAGGAAAAGATAAGAGTATCTGTTGAATCTTAGTGCTTAGTTTATGGGCCTGTGGAGGCTAGAAATTGAGGAGATTGGTAGAAAATATCAGAGCAGGTTGGCTCCTTCTAAAACCTCAGTAAGGTACTGCAAAAAGCACCATGCTTTGGTCTAAGGCAGCAGTTTTCAAAGTGTGGTCAGGAAGCAGCAGCAGCAGCATCACTTGGGAACTTGTGGGAGATGGAAATTCTCCAGCTCCCCCCACCCCCAGACCTACTGAATCAGAAATTCGGAGGGTGGGACCAGCAATCTGCGTTTAACGAGCCCTCCTGGTGATCCTGACACAGGCTAACGCTTGAGAACCGCTGATCTAAGGCAGGAGTTCTCAACCCTAGCTGCTCATTAGAATTACCGAGGGAACTATAAAAAATAGGGCTGCCATGGCTGCATCCTCAGGGATTTTTATTTAATTGTTATGGGGAAGGGCCAAGTATTTTTAAAAGCTCCCCAGGCGATTCAAATGTACATCCAGAATTGAGAACCCAAACCGAGGTGACCCAAACCGAAAGCAGAAGAGGAAACAGAATGCAACTTTATTACGAGAGACTTTTCTGTCTGTGGTCCACAGCACAAATCCGCTGAAAGTCAGTCAGGACGTGGGATAATTCTAATAGCTGGATTCTTCGTACCATTTCAAATTTCATGTGGAAGGACAAGGAAGTGGAAATCCAAATGCAAGGGCGATGGGTCCTTCGCGGTACCAGGAAAGCGAAAAAGTCTGCAGCCCTGGCCTCCCGGCTGCACGAGCCTCCTTGCCAAGCCTCCCTGAGATGCATCCTGGGCCGTTTGTCCCTCAGACCCCCGCCTCACCCAGCGTGCTCACCGCGCTAAGGAAGAAGCAGGGCCGCACAAGACAAAGTGTCATGAGTGTCATGTCCACGTACCCCGGAGCCAAACTGCCGCAGCGGAATTCTGGGTCTGCCTCTTACTAGCCACGAAACTTGGGAAAAATAAGTGAACGCTTTTGTGCCTCACTTTCTCTTCCCTAAAATGGGGGTAATACTATTTTACCTTCCCCACAGGGTTGCTAGAAAGGAAGAATGAATGAAATCATTGTGGAGACACTTAAAGCAGTGCTTGGCGCTTATTGTTAGACTTAGAAATAAGATTCAAAACAGCCCACGTTCACTATTGCTAAGAAACAAAAACAAAAAAGGCAGGTCAATGTTAAATGATCATGAGTTGGGCATTAGTTACTAGCTATAAAAATAATTATACATACGTTATATATGATATATAAAATTAGATATAATGTTATATGTGTTATATAGGGAGAACATATACATTATTATATATGATTATGTTATATGTTATATCTAATTATATATGTGTATACGTACAGATGGGCAGGTAAAATATTCCAGACACCATTCTAGAAAACAGCAATGAACCAAACAAAGAGAGCCTTATAGTGAGAGAGGGCACATTCCAGCATTTTAGTGGGGGTGATAGAACATACACAAATAATATATAATATCAGGTAAATATAAGCACTATGAAGAAAAATAAAACAACGTAGGCATAGGAGGTGACATTGGAAGAGCAACTTGAAAGAAATGAGACAGTCATGTTCACACCTGGGATCAGAAAGATAGAGCCAAGGGAAGAGCAATACAAAAGCCCTGGGGCATTACGAGCTTCAAGGGTCCAATAAACAGCAAGAAAACCACTGTAGTTAAAATGGACTGAACAGGGCCGGCCGGGTGGCGCAGCAGTTAAGTTCACACGTTCCGCTTCGGTGGCCCAGGGTTTGCCAGGTCAGATCCAGGGTGCAGACATGGCACCTCTTGGCAAGCCATGCTGTGGCAGGTATCCCACATAAAAAGAAGAGGAAGATGGGCACAGATGTTAGCTCAGGGCCAGGTTTCCTTAGCAAAAAGAGGAGCATTGGCAGCAGATGTTAGCTCAGGGCTGATCTTCCTAAAAAAAAAAAAAAGAAATGTACAGGGCAGGGTCCAGCCCGGTGCCCAAGTGGTTAAGTCTGCTTCAGCGGCCCAGGTTTTCACAGGTTCAGATCCTGGGCGCAGACCTAGCACCGCTCATCAAGCCAGGCTGAGGCACTGTCCCACATAGCAGAACTAGAAGGACCGACAACTAGAATATACAACTATGTACTGAGGGGCTTTGGGGAGAAGAAAAAAAAAAGAATGGACTGAGCTGAGCAAGATGGAGTCCATCAGAGAATGAGGTTTCAAAGATGGTCATGGCTCAGATATCTACAGCCTTGCAGGATTTTGAATTTTATGTTTAAATAATGAGAAGACAGGATGGTCTAAGCACAGAAGTTTCCTTGATCCGATATACAACTGTAAAATAAAATTTACTCTAGCTGCTATGTAGTGAATTTACAGTACCAACTAGATCAGGAATAGAGGTGGGAAGCTAGTTATGAAGCTTTCGCATGTTAAGCTTTTCTATTCAGGCAAGAGATTATACTGGCTTGAACCGGGATGATGGCCATGGAAGGGGTGACAAGCGGTCAGATTCAGAATAAACTTGAATTTGTGGATATAATGTAGGAGAATGTTTGGTCTGAGAAAATGAGTGAATCATGGGGTCAGGTCCTAAGACATAAGAAGACCCACCGGTTTGGCCTTGTTAAATCTGAACTCTCCACATCCCAGGAAGAATTAGAAATGCAAGTCTGATATTCAGGGGGAAGCGTGGCGGCTGAAGGTATTAATTGGGCTTTACAAATGTATTTAAATCCATGAAAATACATGAGCTCACCCAGGAAGTAAATGTGGAGGAGAAAACCTAATTGCCTGGCATCCAACCAATTATGTCAATGAACTGTTTGCCACCCCTGCCTGGCTTTCGGAAGCCTAAGACTACTTAATTCCTAAAGCAATTCCAGGATTTCTCAAACTCATATAAATAGGAAAAGAACTTGCAAAGTGGTATTGTCCACAACTGGGAATCTTCCTAATATGCCTTTGAAAAGTGATTATGGAGGACATTGAGTTGGGGAGGTTCCAACCATTCTCTCTTAGAGGAAACATGGAAAAATAGAATAAGGTCTGTATTCTAGAGCGTTGCTCACTACATGCTGCTTTTCATCCTCCCTGTTTCTAAAAGGGAGGTTTTATTGCTCTTGTTGTGTCTTCCTGTTTTTATTTTGAAATGCATATGTTGAGGTGGTTTTATTTATCATTTAGCCCATAAATGGTCAGATCATCTCATTAACACCTGGTTGAGAGAACTGAACATAATTCAGAGATTCTAAATTCAGTAACCAAGATTTCAGGTATGTTCCGGTGGAAGAGAGTCAATGTGTTTTCAGTTACCCATGAACTAATTGCCTTATCTTAGATATGGGCATTGTTGCAAGTTTAGCTATTGGTAAAAGTCTGTAAGTATGTTTATCAAAGAGTTAAATGTAGTGAATAGTTTTATTTTTGCCTGTTTAGGAACTCCCCCTTCCCTCCCCTCCCGACTCTCCTTTTGGGAACTACTCCTTCGATTCAAAGGGAGTCAATAACCTGACTTCTAGGTTGAAAAGGTGGCCATATGATCCCGGTCTAGATTCATTTTGTCAGTTCACCCGTCCACAGTGATTGGCCCAGGCCTGTTATATGACCTAATACAATCCAAACAGATTCCTTCCTTTAGTTCTTTGTTTAAAACAAGTGGACCTCCTTCCACATGAGATCAGGGAGTTTGAAGAATGTGAATTGGTGGCTACTGGCAGCCATTGCCTCTCTCTTCGTATGGGAGAAAGCTGCCTGCTGTAAGGGAAAATGAAGCCAAGCAGAGGTAATCCTAGATGAGAGGAAACTGGGGAGACCCCTGACAGTGTCAGGCCTCGGTTCTGGAGGCTGACATGCCCAGATCTGTTCTCAAACCTGAAGCTCTTTCTTTGATTCTGCGACCTTCCAATTTCATCCCCTGATAAATATCTTTGCATAAGCAGGTTTGAGTTGCATTTCTGGAACTTCTAACTAAGAATTTTAACTAATAAAGGTTAATCTTAATTCCATACATCAATCTGCACAATTAACTGTAATTCTATATTGTTAATGCTGAGTATTTATTTGTTTTATAATAAAAAAATATTGTTAAGAAAAAAATTAGTACAGGAACCCACAGTGGTCACATTCACGTTTGAAGTCCTGAGGTGAGAATGCTGTATAATTCGTATGCCCGTGCATCAGAGACCGGAGAGGTGTGATACATTACAGAGACAGGAGGTAACCTCAATTTGGGATATAAATCCTCTGATTTTATATGAAACCAGTATTTTCCAACTAGCAACTCCAATATCGGTGGCTGGCATGAGGTTAAATGATGTGCTACCAAAAATTATTTATTGGTCATTTAAGTTTGAAAAACAGAGTGAAACAAAGTTTAATCAAAGAAACAAGATTCTTTCCTGTAACATTTCTCAAAGCTTCTAATTGCGTTGTAATTCTTTGCCGTGGTGTAGAGTAACCACGGTACCATCTATTCAAAGAAAGCCGTATCAATTATTAACATCTCCTCAGAACACAGTTTGGGAAATACTAGACTAGTCTTCTGTTGTAGATAGGGAAAATTGTCCTTTGAAATCTTATTCTTATCTTATTTGTTCTTAAAGTCTTAGAAAGAAAGAAGAATGGGGCTGAAAGAAAATACCATTTTTCCCCTGTGCAAAAACAGTTCCAGATAAGGATGCAAGCCAATTCGGCCCAGATGCCCAACATTCAGGTTGTTAAATCGAATCACAGAGAAGCAAAGCCCTAAACCAAATAAACAAATCTCTCGTGATAGAGCCACGGTGACTTTGACAGACAAATCTGGGGGCATTTATGAATAAAAGAAATTTTCCTAGTTCCAAAAATGGTTGATATGCCTAGATTCAGCAGTCTGTGAGTCCTAACTGCTAGACATCAACTCTCTGATAAATAGAAGTTTATTCAAACATTTTTAGGCATTGAGCATACCCTGATTGATATATAGTTATGAAACGATAGTGATGTTTGAGGAAATTGTGGTATCTTCAGCTTCTACATTAATCCTAAAATATAAAAGAATCATTTTTAGTTTAAAGATAAACTAAAAAGAGGTTAAATCCTCTGCTCTCGACGGGTAGGTTAGTACCAGCCTCAAAGCATGAAAAGAGACTAAGAGCCTTGAAAATCCTTGCGATCAGTCTTCTTCTAAGATAAAATACAGTTGTATTTTGCTGGTGATTGAGATTCAGGCCATTTCTTTATTTTACTTCAGCTCTGCCCAGTTTTTGAAAGTGAGGACTAGTATTTGAGAAAAGGAGAAAAAAGTGATATGTACACTTAGAACTTGTAATTGAAGGAATTAAATTTGCTCTAAGATTCCAACTGAAAAAATCCATGCAAAACAAACGTCAGAAGCTTTGGAAATAAACCTAGAAATTGTCTGTCTGTATATGACTGATGTGTATAAGAACATAAAAAAAACCTATCGTGTTGACCTAAGCAATATCTCAGGGAGGTTGGATTGTAATTTCCAAGTTCAAAACGTGTAAATCCAGGGCCAGCCCCATAGCCAACTTTTAAGTTCACGTGCTCTGCTTCAGTGGCTCAGGGTTCATCAGTTCGGATCCCGAGTATGGACCTACACATCACTTATCAAGCCACGCAGTGGCAGGCATTCCACATATAAAGTAGAGGAAGATGGGCACGAATGTTAGCTCAAGGCCAGTCTTCCTCAGCAAAAAGAGGAGGATTGGTGTCAGATGTTAGCTCAGGGCTAATCTTCCTCAGAAAAAATAAAAAGATTGGCAACAGATGTTAGCTCAGGGCCAATCTTAAAAAATAATAATAATGAATCCTTCAATTCAATCTTTAAAAACAAAGTGGAAATCAAATAAAATATTTAGTAAAAGATTTGATGAAGAGAAAGGTAATAGCAGAAGAGAGGAAAATGATGCCAAACAAGGCTCAAGTTTGTAGTGTTTGAAAGTACTATACAAATAAATCACAAAATTGGATGGATATCATTCGTCAGGGTTCACCATGGCCCAGAAGAAGTACACCTCAAAATCATGTATTCCATTAGCTCAGAGTCATGTATAATAAGCCATCTTTGGATTACCACAATGACTTCCCATATATAACAAGAGGTGGATAATCTAAACAGAAGATAAAAAGCAATCCAGTGGCTGGAAATGCCTGTTTCCTGTGGCAATGTAACACATTTCCCAGGCCACTCTGGTCCAGGGTATAAAATGCAGACAAATTAGCAGTACGTTTTACTTATTCTTGTTCTGACCTGCAGTTTTTCCAATTCTTGACAGAACCTTTTCCAGTTCTATTGGGAATGCCCCACCAGCTGTCTTCACGTGCTCATGAGCAATTCCACTCAGTACTCATGTGACACCACCATTTGTATGTTATTTGTTTTGGTTTGCCTCCAGCCATGACTAGGGTGGATACCTCCTTCCTTGCTGAAAAGCAGGAAGGCACTTCCCCACTCTCTTAGGCTGCGCTCCATGGAAGCAGAGCCTGACCTGAGGATTCTTCTTGGAGTGGTATTTTGGGAGAGTGCTTTTATGAGCAGTGGGATGAGAGGAGCAGGATAGAGCAGGGGGAAAAGCTAAGCAAGGGTGTGTGTTGACTGGAGACTAGCTTCCTTCTGATCCCACAGTGCAGTTCTGAAGTTTAAATTACACCACAGAGATAGCCGCACGTTAAGGCAAGAAGCTGCCCTTTTGAACACCCATGTCCCACAGTCGTTGGCCAAAGTCTACTTGTGAAAGGTGAGTGGAGGTAGCTTCTGTTTGGCCAATAACAGTTCTTAGGAGAAAGGGTTAGTTATGGGTTGTTATTAGCCAACATTCAGAGCAGCAAGAAGATAGGTGTATATGATGCAAAGGGATCCAGGTGAGGCACCAACACCAGTCATTCCTTACATGGCTCAGATCCACTTGTTTGTGACATTAAATGTACTCCATCTGGGCATTGCCTCTCTAGGATTCTGGCTAGTCTCCTTTTCTGGGAAACCTTACAAGACAAGGGTTAGTGGGATGTAGATCAAAACTACCTCCCCTCCTGCTGCAGCTGGTCCTGAACCCATATCTGAATCATCCCCCTCTTTTACCACCCTTTCTAGCTTCTCTTGCTCATTTTCTAGTGTTTCTGCTTGTCATAATCTCTGGTTGGCTTGTGAGATCACCATGACTACCATCCTTGAGGGCTCTGAGCCCTTGGTTATCAGGCCTTTTTCAGACCATGGCTACTGTACTTGTCATTTTCAGTTACAGCTATAGAGATGCCCCAGAGGATAGTAGCAAATATGCCTCCTCAGAATGATCAGAATCAATTATCCCTGCCAGTATGTTTGCCTCATTTCTTTGTTTACTGATTTACTGGGTTGAGGTATGCGAACAGTTGTGGTAGGATCTGTATGTTTAAGTTTGATGGGAATCTTATTGTGTCCTCTTGTGGTAGTGACCCCTTCAGCAAATCGTAATCTCAAGATCTATTGAGGCTAAAGTTGCAGGGATGGGAATCCCAAATTCCTAAATGGGTCACCAGTAGAAAAGGTGGACCACTCTTGTTTCCTAGGCCCATGTATCCTAACTATAGATACACAACTCGGCTCCACACATTAGCCATTAATCTAAGATGTTCTAGAGGACAGCACCCAATCTTCTTAGGGATTCATCTCCAAACTGATTCTATCAGGCCAGAAGCTTTTGGATACTGTGCTATGTGGATTCCATGGTCAGAGTCCATTGCTACGACTTCTTTTCGTAACATAAGTCCCTTGGTCCAAGACAGTGTTCTACAAAATCCCACATTGTTAGATAAGGCACCATGAGCCCATAAATAATGTTGTGGACTGAGGCACTGCGGGGAAGAGAGGCAAATCCATATCTGGATCACATGTCAATCCCCATCAGAAACATTTCTTTTTATATGGTGTGTAGGGTCTCATATAAACCACTTGACACCAAGTCACTAGTTGGTCTCCTCAAAGAATGGTGCCATACTGGGAGCTCAATATTATTCTTTGTTGTGGGCAGGTTAAATATTCAGCCTTGATGAGAGGGAGCCCCTGCTGTCAGGCCCATGCATAGCCTCCTTCACTGCCACCATAGTGTACAAGCACTGGCACAGCCAAGGACAGAGGCTGGCTGATATCTACATTCCATCCACTTGATTCTTTAATGTGTCTTCTTCAGTGGATGTGCCCTGGTTTGCATTAACATGTGATGTGAAGATGCTCACACTTTGGCCTACTCATATGGGTCCATCCACATGACTCTTCCCCAGTCCCTCTTGTCACTAATCTTGCAATCTTGTTCCTTCCAGGCCACTGATCACAAGCTAAGCAATGTGACACTGCTCAGGCATCTGTACATACACTTGCCTCAGGCCATTACTTTCTTCACAAAGAGTGGATGGGGTGCTACTCTTCAGAATGAAAAATTTTCTTTCAACCAATGGCTGTTATACGGTGATGTGTCCCCAGTAGTTAGAATACATGGGTCTGGGAACCAAGGGGTAGAAGCTGAAGTGACCCAAATGGAGAATTTGCTGCCAGAAAGCAAAGAAAGGAGTTAACATACTGGCAGTAATTGAACTTGATCATGAGCTACAGCCCATCTGCAGCTGCATATTAGGAATAATGAGGAATATGTTTGGCTGAGGGCAATTCTACAGGTAAGGGAGCATCTGTGAGTTGGAATTGGATAAAACTGACAGCAACTGGAGGATCAGTGTCCTAACCAGTCAACAAGAGCTCAGAGAGGCACCAACAGTATCTACTACCACCACTGCTTCCAGCAATTAGACAGAGAAAAACTGCTTTCCACCAGTTCATCCACTTCTGCCTGGTACAAACTCTTCTGCTGGGGGTTGTTACCATTTTGCATGCATACTGCCACCATGCCTCCTCTAGGCAATGCTTCTGCCTCTGATAAATCACCACTTCCACAGGGCACTGCCCCATCCGTGACGACCTTCACCTCTTCCTCTAGCTCCTATACAATCACCTCACCCAAACACTGCTGCCTCCTCACTGTGTACCATCAGTTTTTAAGGAATAATTGATTCCTCTGACATTTACTTCTGCTCTCCCCTGCCAACACTGTTGACACATGGGAGACCATGAGAAGCCAAAGCTGCATCATGATCTTTGGTGACATGGGAGAGAATGTCTGTTCCCTTTTGTGTCACATTCTCTTAAAGGAGAACTTAAACAACACTGCCTTGGTTCCCAACGTCTTTGCATTACTTACTCAAAGCTCTCTTAACATAGGATTCAGGTATGAGTTCATGGAAGGTAGGATGGGGATTAACTTCTGTGACAGACACCATGTACTTCACAGGTCATCCCTCCCGTTTGAGAACTGAGGCTGAACTCCCTCATCTCTTAGGAGGTGTTCTTCCCTAGAAGACCTCTCTATCTCTCATACAAATAGGTTTCTGAAAGCCCTACCGCCCAGTCTCTATCATAGATTTCCTGATGTATCTGAAACCCAGGAGAGAATATTGCTTGGGCTTAAACCTAAACAGTACACACAATAATTTGCAGATATTGTATGTATTCCAGTGTTTTCTAAATCTAATTGTTTTATCTGCTTCCCCAAGTCTGGTCAGAGACCCGGTGAAGACTGAGTTTACACGGTGAACCTTCGTGAACTCACCAAGGTAATGTCATGCCATGAGGCCTTTCCGGAGACTACAATCAAGGTTCTCCTCAAGGCGCCCTACTTCATTACTGTCTCATTTCCTTCCTGAAACAAATGCATTTCTTATTCTCATTGTTTTCTTCTTTTCATTCTATTCTTATGAACTACATTTTGATCATTTTTTATTTGATGCTGAGTACAAACAGCAGCAATGATTCAGAAGCTCCTGAAAACAAAATCCAAAGGTTGTAAAACACACGCACATATGCTTTGTAAACATTTTCATTTCATAATTGTCTCTATAAAGATATGAAATATTTAAGTCATACTTGAAGTTGATAGGATTCAACAGGCTCGAAATTGGGGTTTTTATTCTGCTTTTCAAATGTTAGATTTGCCATTACCTTATCTTTTTGTATATAAAATCTTAATAAAGATTAGAGCAATAAGGTAAATCAAGTAATAAATACAAATTCTCCCTGGAAAAAAGACATAATTCATTTTAGAAGGCTTTAGCTATAAAATTTCCAGCAATTTGTTTTCAGATGCACAAATCGCATACTTTAGTAAGCAACAAAAGCAGCATATTTTCTCCTATCAAATCTTTGGTTTTTAACCTCATGGCATATAGTATTCTTATGACTGAAAAACCATCAAGTCTAAAAAGGAAAGAAAATAAGTTTAAATAATCTGGACTCACATTTCATCTCTCAACAGTTCATTTAAAGATCAGAATGTGTTTTTCTGCAGAATGTGTCATGAATATTGCCGTCTGCAAGTAGATGAGAGGGCTCGTGCTATTTTAGCATTTGCTTGAAGTCAGGAAACCTGAGTTCTACTTACAACTCTGATTGACATTATCAGCTAGGACCAAACATTTCACCTATTCCTCTTGGAGTTTCTGTATCTGCACTACCAAATAGTAATTGCTGTGCTTAGTTAAAAGAGTAACAATGTTCTCAAAGTAAGTTCGGTAGTTTAGAAACGAAGTATGTATTTCTACATACCCTGCAGCATAGTAATATCAAGCTCACATTCCACAGTCAGACTGCCTGAGTTCAAGTAACACCACCACCTGTACAATTTTGAGTGACTTATCATTTCTCTGCCTCAGTTTCTTTATCTATAAAATAGAGATACTATTAGTACTCATCTTATAGGGTGGTTATGAGGATTCAGGCTGTCAATATCTACAAAGCTCTTAGAATAGCAGTTAACATAATAAATAACATGTTTGTTAATGAATACTATTCAGGTAACCATCACAAAATTTAACATTGTTTAATTTACATACCTGTTGAAGGAGGAAATTTAAGATAACAAAGAAACAAATTAGATTCTTTAAAACAATACATAAAATGACATTCAACGGTAGCAGAAACAAAACAAAAAAATGTTTTTGTTGGCTGGTAAGCCATCAAGTATAGTGTTTTATGTAGTGGAAAGAATGGGGTACCCAAAGTTTGGGACTTGCCTTAGATTTTAAAAAGACGGCTGAGATGGTGAAAATCAAATCTATACATCTTGTTTCTCCGGTCAGCATCAATTTAACTTTAAAAACACCATAAATAATTTCAAAACAGATAATAGAAAAATTCAGAATGTTAGAAATAGAAGAGTCTGAATTTCCATTGGCAGCAATGAACAGAGCTTAAAGGTTAACTTTTCTGTCTCCCTAGTACCTGGGTATGTCAATGGGACTCATTTCTGACAATTAATATCTAAGCATGAGTGCTATGTGAGACTTTTAAGATGCTTGCTTAAAGAGACTCTTCTTTGCCCTTTCATTACTCCTGTAACTGAGACGTGATGGGAGCTCCAACAGCCGTCTTTGTCTATGAGGCAACCTTGGGAATGGAAGCCACGTGCTGAGGCTAGTGGAGAAGAATGTTAGAAAGAGACTGGGGCCTTGATAATTGTGGAACCACCAAACTAGCCAGGAAAATCGCCTACCTCATGTCTTTAATTTTCAGAGAGAAATAAAATTTTACATTATTTAAATCAATGTTATTTTTATACTTTCTTGTATATGCAGCCAAATCTAGTCTTAAATGAGGCCTATTGCCATTTAAAGGACATAAGCTGATTTGCGGCTTCCCTTCAGTCAGTAAAATGTGGAAAGATCTGAGACCCACGTTTTATGGAGAGGATAGGAGGAGGGGATATGAAATAAAGCAGGCGCTATCCCAGTACTTTGGTTGAAAAAATGTACCTTAGCAAAAGAAAGTATTCTAGTGATTCAGTTCAAGTTACCTAAATTCTCTACATTGGAATTTAGGGCAAAATCAAATTGAAAATTTTGTTTTTATTCCTTTTCTTCTTGGGGATGGACAGCAGGATTTGATATTTCTGGGCTTCTTGTCCTACTTGCCTCCTTTCCTCTCATAGCCCCAGGGTCCCACCAGGACTCCTTACTTGAAGCTGATGAGAGCTCTGGCACCCAGGGAGCAAGAAGTGTCTCTGAGAGTGTTCACACACCAAAGACACAGCAGCCCCCTTTAGTCGTGATAATTGGTCAAAAACAGTCCTTGCAGATGCCAATCTGTTATGAGAGAAGAATCTGTTTTTTAAATATTTATTTAGAGTGAAGCTTTAAATAGTTCAGCATTGAGCAAGAAGGTTGAGGCATTTTTCTGAGTTTATTTTCTCTTTATATGATCCATAATAGTTTGCCACCTGATGTACTAATAATGGACAGATCTCAAAAAGCCAGTGACTATAACAAGGAGTAGTTGTGCGTTCAATAACCAGAACATTGCTGATTTTCTCCACTGAACAAGATTCACCTTGAGTATGTGTTCCAGATAAATAGTTTCCATAACTTGTATGGAATTACAGATCTAATCAAAACAAGTAACAGTATTAGGTGAGAATATCTGGAACAGCTACAGCTTGTTAGGTCTCTAAAAACATTGATTCTAAATATGATTAAATATTGAGAATGCGTGCAATACAGTTAGCCAATTCCTTATCAGAAACAATGTTTTTCATAATTTTATTTAGCAATAACTAACCTTATGGGATTCAGAAAATCCATCAATGTATGGATCTTCTGTCACACAAAAGACTGTTTTGTTTTCAGTTTTTTCCTAGAGAAAGAAGTGGTGGAAGCTGGAAAGATAATGTTATTCCAAAGACATGAAAAAGGTCATGCCTAATAGAGACTGCCTTATTCATAGACAGGATGTGACTGAATTAATCACTCCATAATCATAATTCAGTTGGTTGTATAAGTACTCGCTGGGCTTATACTTCTAGAAGTAACCCACCCCGAGAAATAATCTTTAAAAGGGTGGCACATACATGGGGGAAACTCAAATTCTAATCCAAGTGACCAGGAGATAGTCTCAAGAGAGGATAACTAAGCTCATTTCCACGTCTAAGGCTGGGAGAAGAATGTGTTAATGCTAGAGGGATGGTCTTCATGGAGTTCGGAAAGGCCAGCCCAAAGAAAGAAAAGTTGGCGTGTTTATGCAGTTCCCCAGGGGAAACGGAAACTAGATATGACTAGACAAAGAGTTCATTCTACTCAATAAAGTGCATGCTCAAAAAAAGTTTTCATCTTGTTCTATTTAAAACTCGGTGCCCAAAGAACTAGCAAGCTAATATTACTAATACAAGGAGGTAGGTGGGAGGAATGCCGCTTTTAATTTAATTTTATCCAAAGGATATCTCGCTGCTTTGAACCACTGTGGCTGAAAGAGTCATCCACATTAAAAGAATCTGAGGGCAAAAGCATGGCTAGAAATCAAAAAGATGTTTGTCAGGTGGAGAGTGAGAAGTGCCTAATCACAAAAGACAGTAATGAAGGTAGAATGTAGTGTATTTCCAATACAATTTTATCAGCATCTTCCTTCACCAAATCCCCTTTCTATATCTGGCCTGGATGGAGGAGAGAGATGTAATTTAAAGAATTATGAATGGAGTGTCTTGTATATAAGAACATCTCCTCACCCTCAAATATAATGGGTCCCGATTCATGTATGAGACTATTAGAATATCTGGGTGTGGGTGTGGGTGTGTGTACCCATTTCCAAATAAGCACTGGGGAATGGATTGAGGATACAGGCCTCACCCTCGCCAGGATGGAATTTCCCTCAAGTGTATCCATTCATGCCTATGATGGAAATAGATCATTACTACTGTAGCAGCTTCTCAACTATCCCAGTAAAGAGGAGATTTGTAAGTATTGTGATCTTTCTTTAGGTCCCATCATAAATTTCATGACTATTAATTGATTGATTAATATTTGCTTATGAATTTACCTAGCATGAGACCCTCACTACCTGGAAGTCCCTGGAGGGCAGAGTCTTTTTCTCATTCAATCTTCTGTCACCCGCTGTGGTTGGCAGAATAATGACTGCCTGGAACCTGTGAACATGTTGTTTTACTATCAAAAGGGACTTTACAGATGTGGTTATCCCAGATTAAGCAGGTGAGCCCTATCTAATTACATGAGTCCTTAAAAGTGGAGAACCTTTCCTGGTTCAGAAAGATGAGATAGTAGGAGAAGATATTTGAAGAGTAGGACTCAGCCCTCCATTGCTGGCTTTGAAGATGGAAGAAAGAGGAGCCACAGAACTTGAGAGGACTCCAGAAGCTGAGAAAGGCCCTCAGCTGACAGCAAGAAAATGAGGATCTCAGTCCTAAAATGCAAGGCATTGAATTCTGCCAACAACGGGAACGAGTAAGGGAACATTACCCCCAAGATTTCCTGCCCACTCCTTGATTTTAGCCTAGTGAGACCCATGTCAGGCTTCTGAACTGCAGAACTGCGTGAAAATAAATTTGTGCTCCTTTAAGCCTCTAAGTTTGTTGTAATTTGTTATGACAGCAATAAAAAACTAATATACCAACATTTAACATTTCGTCTGACATATCAGAAGCATACAATACAAACTTTAATTAAATACAAGTCATTCTTTCATTAAAAGTATAAGAAAATCTATGCAAGTCCTTTTACCTCTTAAACCTAACCAGCGTTTACTAGTGTCTCAGTGTTGTTTAGAACACCAGAGCCAACAGATATTTTATGGTGATGGGGGAGGGTTATAAAATATATTGAGAGAGAGAAAATCCCCATTTAATGATTCATAGTTCACACTAACATAAAGACTCGAACAAATCCTGCAAAAATAAACTTTATAAACTCTATTTGATTTTGCGTTTCTCAAACTTATGTAACCTCAGAAGCTTTTTTTATCCATGTGAATTTTTTTTAATATCCTCTGGAATACAAGAAGGAACTATTATCTTAAGCAAAACGCTATCATTTGCCTGGCTTCAGTCTTTTCTTTATACTATAAGAGAATCAGTAAACCTTCTTAGTAGAAAGAATCATAAAATGATCAACATATTTAGCAATTATAAAGGCCATATGGTTACTAATAATGCCAAAAGGATAATGTTCTTAAAAGAGCAGACTGGAACATGGCCGGCCCATTTGTTCTCCTAAGAATATCAAACCACAAACCATTTATCTTTAACCTTTCTTTGGTGAAAATTTTCTGTTTCTTCATACATGTGCAGAAATATTGTTATAATACCAATAAGTTAAGCACTTAGAAAAATCCATATCTTTGATCTCATGATAATACTTTGTACTATAGTGTCTAATTGTAAAAGGTTGAGAATTTTATAACATCTCAAAAGATGATAATACCTAACCAAAAGCAACAGAAAATATTTCTATATTTTTTCTATTTCCATCTCCTCCAAGATGCCTGAGGATTTCTATTATGAAAGAATTAAATGATACAGACTCAAAATTTTACACTATTCTTAACAATTAAAACTTCAATTCATTTTTACTCTAACATTCATTCAACAAGTCAGGGTTTAACTGAAACTAAAGAAAACAGTACAGACATAGGTTGGTTAACAATGGGGACACGTTCTGAGAAATGCATCGTTAGGCAATTTCTTCCCTGTGAAAATATCATAGACCATACTTACACAAACCTAGATAGTATAGGCTACTACACGCCCAACCTATATGGTTCTATTCTTATGGGCCCACAGTCTTGTATTAGGTTTGTCATTTACAAAACGTCATCATGTACATATGACTGTAAATCAGTCTGGTCTATCCTTTAGACTATTAAATGTTATTTTTAATTTACTAAGTAATTCAAACCTAATGAATCAAACTGGAAATCATAAAAATGAAATTTAGTCTATTCTATGATGTGTTTCTCTACAGTAGCCTTGACTTCTTCTAAAGGAGATTAATATAATGGAAAACAAAACTTCCAACTCTAATTTCTTTCTACCATTGGACTCATTGGGATCGCAAAGCAAAAGACTTTTACTCTTACAAAACTCAAAAGTTCACCTTGGCAACAAGTATTTTGCCATACAAATGTTCTATCAAATATTAGAGATAATAAAGTTTTACTAAAGTCATTGTTACCAAAATCCCAGAATTCCAGCATTCTAATCCTACGATAATAGCATTAGAAATACTATCAAAAATGCAATTTCAAGTCAAAGAGAATACATATACATGTTTTATATTCCAACTAACCTGTGACAGTAGAAAAGAGTTTTCATTTGTAAGTTAAAATTTTTCATCATTATTGCTTCAATTTCACCTTAGCCTGGAATTTCAGCCCTTCTTCTGATCACATCATTTAAAGTCTTGTCTTTACCCGTGAAATATATGAATTATGGCACAATCAATCCGTTATTTAAGCCAGCATAACAGCTAATATCAACCACTGTGAGACTGATGTAATCTACATCAATCATGAAAATGGCTAAAATGGATTGTTTTACCAGAGCCTGGTGTCATGATCCACAGCTACTGAAAGACACAGCTGATGGTGGAGACTTCAGCCATCTAAGTGCTTTTGCATCCAGCCATGCATAAGCAAAAATTAATTAAATTGCAGACTAGGAGTAGATTTGGGTGATCTTGAGGGGACAGTTATTTTAAACACCCCAAAACATATTCTCTAAGAGACTGAAATAAACTCATATGGAAATAATCCTTTGTATGGATAAGGGAATTATTAGTGTAACAATCGCCTTTACTTTTTGCCTCTTAGAACTGTTTTTTCTTTTTACTGCTCTCCATGTAGCCTTGCACCGCTAGCTCTTCAGAGTAGTGACTAGAATCAGAACAGAAATGATGGCTACTGTTTGAGAGCTTGTGTTCCAGACACAGTTCTAACAACTTCACATATATTATAAACTTAATCTTAACCACCACCCTATGGACTAGAGGCACTATTGTTATTCCCCTTTACAGGTGAACGTCATTAATCCTCAGGGAAATGCAAATCAACACTACAATGAGATATCACCTCACACCTGTTAGAATGGTTATTATCTGAAAGATAAGAAATAACAAGTGTTGGCGAGGATGTGGAGAAAAGGGAACAAGTGCACTGTTGGTGGAAATGTAGATTGGTTCAGTCACTGTGGAAAATACTATGGAGACTCCTTAAAAAATTAAAAATAGAATCACCATATGATCCTGCAATTCCAATTCTGGGTATTTATCCAAAGAAAATGAAAATACTAACTCAAAAAGATATATGCACCCACATGTTCATTGCAGCATTACTTACAATATCCAAGATATGGAAAAAAACTAAATGTACATCAGTGGATGAACAGATAAAGAAAATGTGGTATATACATATATGTGTATATGTAATGGAATATTATTTAGCCATAAAAAAGAATAAAATCTTGCTATTTGCAACATCATGCATGGACTTCGAGGGCATTATGTTAAGTGAAATAAGTCAGACAGAGAAAGACAAATACCATATGACCCTCTTATACGTGGAATCTTTAAAAAAAAAAATCCAAGCTCACAGATACAGAAAGTAGATTGGTGGTTGCCAGAGGCAGTGGGTGAGGGATGGGAGAAAGGGGTGAAGGAGGTCAAAAGGTTAAAAAAAAAAATAGAGAAACCTTTAACATCTGCCTATAGCGCTTGTGCTTAAAGTTTTTAGCTCCCATATTACATATTTTCTTGAATATCTGTTCACAGAAATGCTGAGGGAGAGACAAGACTCAATTTCCCCCAGTCCTCCTCCTGACCTCCCATGAGCCTATGTAAGATGTAGATTCCCCCTAAGAAACAGCCAAAGGCTTTCACTGCATTAGAATTTTAGCATCAAATATTGCTCCGAAGAGTAGGCCAGGGATAGGCTGGTCACAAAAAATAATAATAATAATAATTAAAAATAAATAAATAAAGACCCTGAAGCACAGAGAGTTTCAATAGGTTGACATAACTCGAAACCCAGATTTCAGATTTCACAGGCAGTGCTTTTCTTTGTACATCAAAGTCTAGAGTCTGTAGACCTCAGTGTTTGAGTTTCACAAAAGGTCTTTCCTTTGCTATCTTATCTGAAAAAAACTGAAGCTCTCCACTTAGGACATTTCAGTTCATTTAAAAATAGATAAATTTGAAATAGTATTAAAAGTTGTATATCAGTATATGAATATATTAATGTAGAGAGGTGGTCAGTGTGAGAGTTCAGAAATCAGACTACCTTGGTTGGAATGGAACTCTGCCATATACTACCTTTGCAACCGGGGGAGGATGAGTTAATCATTCTCCATGTCAATTTCCTCACTAAGGTTCTCTTAGAATCTTGATAAAGATAATTTAAGGATTCGGAAAGGTCATCAGGATGGCCTTTTAAAAAGGAAAATCTCCTCTCTCTCAGAAAGTTTATATTCCAAATACGCAAATAAACTAATTCACATATTCAACTGAGTCATTAAGAAGATGAAAGTTAAGGATGACCAATAGACTTATTCTTCCATCTCCAGACTTTCTGCTCTGCCTAAACAAAGCTGCACTTCACTGAGACCTGGCTTAGTGACCTCAGTCACTATTTTCTGTTTTTCTTACTTGCAAGAGAGGTAAGGATTAAACTACCTGTTTGCCTTCGGGCAGGGTTCCCAGAACTCCATGGAAATTGGCTGCAGCTGAGTTGCTTAAGCCACTCACTCTTAGAATGCGGACGTGGTCTACCAGGCCTCTGGTCTACTCACCAGTCCAGAAACGCTGTAACAGGAACCTTGGGATGCATCCTCCCTGATTATACAAATGAATGGTCTGGTGCTCCCCCAACTACGTTGGTGGAATAGGCTGAAAAGCAGAATTTACTACTTGTTGATGCTGCTATTGCATCCCAGCTCCTGATCATCCATGTCATGGGAGGGATTAAGGATTTCCTAATCATGATATTTAACAGACCCAAACCCTCAAGTCAGACTTCTGGCCTGGATAGGTCTGGTTTGCTGTCCTCAAAGGTAATGATCAGTAATAGAAGATTATAGTTCTGGTCTCTGTGAGTTTTCCCCTAAGAAATGGCTTTCAAAAGAACATCTCTGTGTGTGCTGTCTCTCCATTCACCTTATTGGCCTGACTTGCCCCAGTATCTGAAGTACCATGAGCCTGTCTTTGTTTCTTGAAAGCTGAAAGTGCACAACTCGGGTACTATTTTACATAGTTCAAATAGAACGAAATTTTCAGATGTTTCTGATGAAAACACATCTCTTGCCAAGAAAACAAATATTGGCAACAGAAAAGAAAGAGCTTAAGATTTTACTGGCAAAGTTTAATTTTAAGAACCTGAAATTTCTCTGGAGAAATGTTTAATATTTAGGGTGTTTCACCAGAGAGTAGCATATATCCTCTTTTACAAACTAGGAGGCAAAACGATGTAGTCAAAAGAGCCCTGGATTAGAAGCCAGTAGACATAGATTGTAGACCCGCCTCTGAAAACAAATCAACTGTGTAACCCAGAGCCAGTCACTTAATCTTTCTGAAACAGTTCAAAAGAGACTTTGTAAGAGAAGGAGGAAGAATTGACAAGGCAAATGAGCAGTATATAAGTCATATGCATTCTTTGGCTTGAAAATTTGAGTAAGTAGACAGCTTGTATTAAAACAGTCCTGTAAGTTCAAAGAGGAGCACCCAAATATTTGCACTTTGAAAGACCCATCAATTCATTAGTATAATGAAAACTTTTTTTTATCAATACTTTAATGTGTATATATCCAGTGCTTGATGAGAAAATAGATGAGGACTGTGTTATAACCCGCCCCTGACACATGCAGTATATCCAGCAACTTCATACAGTAAAACTACTTTGGGATAAATATAATTAGTACATTTTGAAAAGCATAAAAGCAAAGACAACAAACAGCCACTGCCTCTTCAATGATTACCTAACAAGCTTTGAGAAAATATTTAGATGCAAAGAACTTTTAAAATGTGTTCACACAAAATGTAATAACACATTAAGCTCACTTGCCATTTTGTTTTTCTAAAGAACTCACAAGTGCTTTGCAATATTCCGTTTATCCATTTCAAAGCTTTTATTTTCAATAAGGGAAGGTTCATGGCCAGATAGAAAATAGCTAATTTCATAAAAGATTTTAACAAGTACTACCCAATGTCAGGATTTTCAGAAGAAAACTCCCAGGAATACCAGTCTTGGTTTGAGAATTTTTGTTTCTGGTTTTGTCCTTCCACCTGCTCTTTGTTGGAATTTGTTTTTCTTTTGAGGAGAAAACTTTCCATCTTTTTATTTTCCAAATCCATTACCTGGAGTTCTCATAAGTTAATATTTTGAAAGTTTCATGATTATTAATAGTAAGTACTAAGTTGTTCTTTTGGTTTAAGTTAGGAAATTTAGTTTTTTATTACTTACAGGACTAATGTTGTCACAGAGCACTGTCTCTCAAGAAGTATATCAAGACATCTTATTTTATTGACATTCTGGATTTCCTCACTACTCTTTGCCTTTCTTTTTTTCTTTTCCAACCAAGAAGGTAGAGGATGGAATGTAGACAATGGGAGTGGCGATAACCACCGTGTGTGAGAAGGGAGGATGCCAGATCGATGTGAATATATGTGTGTGTTCTTGAAACCTTTGCAGCTGCTCATTGTCATCTCTTTTCTTTCTTGATTTTCCTTTATCCAAACCCCATCACTCTACCAGTCCTGGCAAGGTCACAGATGTTTCACAGACTGAGAAACACTGGGAAACAGGGCTATATAGAAACACTAGTGTGGAGGAAAACAAAAACACACCCTGAGGAGGAGGACTGTCTTGTCTTGACAAGATGGTGGCAGCACAAATTGGTTCTGCTTATCTTAAAAGAACAATTCTATCAGTGTTCTAGAATAGTGCTCTGTCTCTGCATGGTATTAGCATATTATTTTGTGACAATATCCATGTTGGTGCTGCTGTTCAGTAATTAAATGTTGGAAGTTCTAGATGTTTTTACCAAATTATACAGTATTCCACAAATTTGCAAATAGTATGAAATATATTTCTGTGTGGATTAAACTGAGCAGCATCTCTCCAGGATCTTGTTTTGGTTAACTTTTTGCCTCAATTCGAGTGATAGTTTTTCCTTGCTTCATCTTTCCTGGGACGGCTATTTTATCCTGGGAAGACAACTAAGAAATGGATCACACAGTCTTTTATTTTGGAAGATATGACAATCACCCTAAATTCCTAATTCTGTACAAATGAAGAGGAGAGCTCTCGGAAACATATTTATCTCTTTAGAAGCATGAGTTACCAGGTGAGAGATAAACAAATACAATTTTTTGAAAACCCAGAGCAGATTCAGAACACAATAATTTGCTTAAACTTAGAGCCTCTTCTTCCTATATCTTTAATGGTTAATTCATTGGTTCGCTATAAGAAAGACTGAACAATTTGTCTGTATGAAGAACTGTATTAGATGCCAAAGGTAAGAGACTTTACCTTTCAAAAGCTTACAGCCTCCAAGGCAGAAAGGCAATAACACAGATTACTGTAACATAAGATATAATATGGAAGTAGACACTAAAAATATTTTTTAAGTGATATAGAAATGATTAAAGAAAACAAATCCATCCACTTGAGTAGAATCATAAAAAGCGAACCGAAATGGATCTGTAAATGTTGATAGAATCAGGCTATCTAGAAATAAGTGGTATAAAGCATTCCAAACAGAGAATTGAATGAAAAAAAGCTTGGAAGCAGTAAAGGGTAGAGCACGGTTGTTCTACTGTGAGCCAGACACTGAGCTTAGCGCTGACAGTACAATGATCAATATTAAGGAGTTTCTACCTGATGGAGTTCACAGTCTGGTAATGATCTGGGAAGAACAAGGAGGGAAGTTTTGCCAGTAAGACTGGTATCACCCAACGGAGTGACAAAGTAAAGGATATTGAAAGCCAGGAAGAGGATGTTATTCAATGAAATGCTGGGATGTGTGTGTGTGTGTATACCCTCTTTAAGCAAGTGAAAGACATAATCATAATTGTGGTTTAGGAAGATTAATTTGGTAGAAATAAACAATGTGGAGTTGGTACAACAAAAGTAATGAGGCTAAGGAAGAGTTTACTTTGGCATATCAAGTTCATTCTTTTTTTTTTTTTTTAAGTAAGGTTTTATGTTTTATCTCTCTCCCCTTTAATCTTTGTCGGTTTTGTTTTTTATTTTTTAACGGGAGATGGATGAAGGTGAGCGGGGTCTCTTGCTCTTTCTTCACTCGCCACCTGCTTGGGTTTCTCTTATCATATACCTTACACGCCCTGTCTGCTGCTTCTCACTGTTTACTTCTGCATCCATTGTTTTTCTGTAATCTCCTTTGTCCCTGATACCAGTCCCAAGTACTCAAAAGCTGGTTGAATATATTGCTACTCACTTTCAAACTCTGATCTTTAAGTTCTTATATGGATGTATGTTTCACTCAGGTTGGCAGTTCGATTTATTATAAGCAGAGCTTATACTGACAGAATCATATATTCAGGTCTTTTCATTTTAAAAAATATAAAAGAAAAGGAACTCTGGTGCCTCAGATAAAAGGGCTGCCCAATTATAAGGTGCATAGGACCAGATGTATGAGTGTGGAGGAAAAGGATCAGAAATCATAGTAGATAAGATGACAATGGGTCACCAGTGTGGGACTACAGTTAAGAAAGGGAATATGATAGTGGGATACACGAGCACAATCATAAAATGTAAGAGCCATAAGGTACTCAGCATTAATCAGTCCCTATAGTTCTGGGCTTAGCACCAAAAGGAGTGTGATGACAGGGCCTGCCTAAAGCACAATTGCAGGGTAAGTGAATTTGGCTTCAGCAGCTGTCGCCCAATCTTTTCCACAACCTGCTTTTCCCACTGATGCCCACCCCTCCAGGCAGTTAGCACTCAATACTGCCACATGCGGCCCACCAGCCTGGCACTATCCAATATCCCCATACCGTCCAGCCCTTTGCCTCGCTTTCCACCTCCTCAAAATTGAGATCAGGGTCCCAGAGCTCTGATAAACTACTTTGGAAAAGGAGAGTAATTGTGTTTAATTTTTTTAAAAAAATCTTCTGTTTCTTTTTTTTTTTTTCTAAGTATACGTTTTGGTGGAGAAGATTGGCCCTGAGCTAACATCTGTTGCTAATCTGACTCTTCTTTTTTTCTTTTTCTCCCCAAAGCCCCCATACGTAGTTGTAGGTCACCCTAGTTGTAGGTCATTCCAGTTCTTCTATGTGGAACACCTGCCTCAGCATGGCCTGATGAGCCGTGCAAAGGTCCACACCCAGGATCCAAGCCGGAGAACCCCAGGTGGCCAAAGCAGAGTGCACAAAC
Source organism: Equus asinus (assembly GCF_041296235.1). Lineage (NCBI taxonomy): Eukaryota > Metazoa > Chordata > Mammalia > Perissodactyla > Equidae > Equus > Equus asinus. The sequence continues at coordinate 115,003,956 of NC_091792.1, read as the reverse complement.
ATAGCTACTTGGCCATGGGGCCAGCCCCTTCAAGGGAAAGCTTGGAACAATAAGATTTAAACCCTATGTAATGACTTTGCAATGATGTAATTTCAGACAGTACAGCATATAGTATAGAAATATATTGGGGGGCTGGCCTGGTGGCGCAGTGGTTAAGTTTGCACGGTCCGCTTCTTGGTGGCCTACGGTTCGCCGGTTGGGATCCCAGGTGTGGACATGGCACCGCTTGGCAAGCCATGCTGTGGTAGGTGTCTCACACATAAAGTAGAGGAAGTTGGGCATGAATGTTAGCTCAGGGCCAGTCTTCTTCAGCAAAAAGAGGAGGACTGGCAGTAGGTAGCTCAGGGCTAATCTTCCTCAAAAAGAAAAAAAAGACAGAAAGAAAAAAGAAAAAGAAATATGTTGGGGTGGGGAGATGTAGTAAGGAAGGCTCTATATTTTCTTGTTTTGTAAAAAAGAGTTAAACCTGAACCACATTATGCATGCAACTATCTACCATAATACATAAATCTGGCATAAAATATTTTAGAATTGCTTTAGGTAATTAAATGGGTAAAAAAATAACACCATTCATTTAATTCCAAAAGTGCTCTGCACTTTTTCTTGCTAAATTTCAGTCTGCTTGTTTCTGACCAGTTCTTCAAGTTAATAAGGATAATTTAAACTCAGATTGTACTCTGCAGATACTATGTCAACTATCCTGTAGTCCTATATTATGTGGCATAAGCAAATTATACATATGTATATATATTCATATTTTCTCCAGTTTGAAATTCAGATCATTCACTAAAATAGTTTAAAACATTAAAACAAATTAGAAAGCAGCTGGTCTCACTCACTCCGTTTTTCTAGACTGGAAAACTGGACTGTGTATTGAAACTTAAAGCCAAACCTCTCAAAACTTTTCTACATACTTCAGAATACATAAAAGTCTTCGGAAAGATATTTTGGAAGTTTTGATTCAATTGGATGATTTCCAAAACATCAAAAGAAACAGCTGAAGAATAAGTCCTTTTAAATCCATGATCTTTAACAAGGGTTACTATTTAAAGCAAATCATCACAAATAATATGCTTACATTATATTTTCTTACTAAAGTCAAAAATCTGCCCTCTAAATATGCACATTTATTCATTCATCCATTATACAATTTTTTTAATGTGTCTATATCACAGTATAAACAAGTCTCTGTTTGCTTTCACAGAATTTAAATTCTAGTTGAAGGGAAAAGATAACAAACAAATAAAACAATATCAGATGAGTATAGGTGCCATGAAGAAAATAAAACATGGTGACAGCACAGTGAGTAGAGGAGGTGATAACACTTCAGCTAGAAGGGCAGCAAAGGCCACTTTGAGGAGATGACCTTTGAGCTGAGACTCGAGTTCCGTCAAGCATCCAGCCATGCAAAGATCTGAAGGAGGAGCATTTCAGGCTCAAGGAGGAGGAATTTCCAAGCCCCTAAGGTAGGAACCAGCTAGAAGACTTGAAGAAAAGAAGGAAGGTTGATGTAGCCGGTAGTCTAGTGATTGAGGAGGCAGGAGAAAGGCAATCTGCCAGAAACAGGTACAGGCCAAATATGGTAATTTGCAGGCCTTGGTAAAGAACTCAGATTTGTTTCTGAGTCAAAGCAGAAGCTATCAGAGAGCGAAATTACTTTTTTTGGGTGGGGGGGTGGGGGGTTGATGAGGAAGATTGGCCTTGAGCTAACATCTGTGCCAATCTTCCTCTATTTTGGTTGTGGGATGCCACCACAGCATGGCTTGATGAGCGGTGCTAGGTTCTCACCCAGGATCTAAACCTGCAAACCCTCGGTGACCAAGGCGGAGCACCAAACTTAACCACTATGCCACTGGACCAGTCTCTACTTTTTTTTAAAGATGATTCTAGCCTGTCTGTGAGGGATAGATTGCAGGCGGGACAGGAGTGTAGAAACAGGGACCACTGGTGAGGCTGTTGCAGTTCTCAGAGACAGTGTTTGGGAGGTTCAGGTTAGGGCAGTAGCAATTAGGCTGGGGAAAAATGAAAAATTCAGGCCATATTTTGGTAGCAGAGCAAACAGAACTTGTTTCATAGTAGATGGGGAGGGGAGAGGAAAGGGAAGAGTCAAGTTTAACTCTAAATCCCAGTCAAGCAGTGGAATTTATATTTTTGTGGAAACAGCAACAAATTAAAAATTAAAGCAGGATGCGTATTAAAGTCACTTGTTAGACTAAATTCCGGGCCAGGCCTGATGGTCTATTGGTTAAAGTTTGTCCACTCCACCTCTGCAATCCAGGTTCATTTCCCAGTCACGGAATGACACCACTCATCTGTCCATAGCCAAACTGTGGCAGTGGCTCACGTAGAAGAACTAGAATGACTTACAACCAGGATATACAACCGTGCACTGGGGCTTGGGGAGAAGGAAAAAAATGAGGAAGATTAGCAACAGATCTTAACTCAGGGTGAATTCTTCCTATTGGAAACAAAAATCTTTTTTCAATGCAATAAAATTCAATTCAAAAATATTTGCTAAGAGCCTACTATGTGCAAAGCACTTTAATAAGACTTACAGATAATACAAAGGATGCCATTCCTGCTCTCAGCAACTACTAAAAATAGAAGACATACAATTAGCCAGAGAATTAATTTTTAGATAATGCTTTCAAATCAAGTAAAACACTTATTGAATGCCTACCATGAGCACAGCACTGCTAAGAATAAAAGGCAGTTATACACAGATGAACAAAATGTGCCATTGACAGCAAGTAATTTAGAATCTAAATGAAAAACGTAATTTCTCCTGGAATTAGCTACCAGAGATTATAAAATATACATCTGTCCATTCTATCTTCAATAAGTTGGGAATCATCATTACATCACTTTTGAAATCCATCTGTGTACTTGCCCAGTGGCACCTAGTAGTCATATTCCTTTCCCTTTTTATATCAGGGCTCAGCAAAACACGCTGACAGGACTCTAGCAATCAGCACATTGTTTTTCTTATCGTTATACTTTGCTTGGCTCATGCTGTTTTAGGTGGAGAAGCTGCACTTCTAAATTAAAAGGCTATGTACTCACAGCGAGTGGGTTCTGAAGACCTAAATGATTGACGGGAGAGTAATTTGCTATGCCATCTGAACTCTGAGTGTGCAGAGTGGAGTTCTGCATGAGGCACAGTTCTCTGCTTTTCTGTGCATTCATGCGCCGGGATTTCCCATTCCACATTATTAGTCACTTTATATTAAAATAATTAATAAGAAAGGGTTTTAGTATCTCGCGTGTTGCTAATGGTGTGTTGCCACTAGCATTAAAATGCTTCAAATGTATCTTTGGAATATAAAAGTGTTTCAACCCAGTATCATGCTTTCTCAGGGCTGGGTAGGAGAATAGTGACAGAGGGCTTGTGTTTTTCAAGATGACTGAAATTACCTCATGTGCTACTTATAATTGTAGGTGTTAAATGCCAATAGTCTGTTTTCATTTCTAAGGGAAGTTTTGTATTATGTCAAAGCCAATGGTATGTTTATATTCATGAGATTTGTGGCAAAGGTTGGTAGAAATGCTCAAGGAGTGGAATTTTTACATATGGAAGCAATTGAAGGGCAAAACACAGAATCATAGAGGCAAAATCTACTCTCAGGGACACTGCACACAGCTGATTTCTCTCTGAGTTCAGATGAGTACCTAAAGGCTGGATCTGGCCCTCATAGTGATAAAAATAACATGTTCTCATACTTATGATGATAGACACCTGTTATTTAGACAATTTCTACCAACAGCAAAAAAATAAAAAGCAAAAATCCTCATTGCCAGCACTTCCCTACTCACAGCTGCTTCCTTTCCATACTAATCACAGCAAAGCAGACAGCCCTCTCAAAATTGACCAGAGAATGCAGATGGAAATAAAAATCTTCACTAGAGCATCTGAATATGATAACTGTCTGGCAACAGTGCTTAGGAAAAAGGGGAAAATTTAAAAGAAGAAATTAAGCTGAAATGGAACCAGAAAGAGGTAAAGAAAAAGTTTAACATATTACAAATTGGTAAGTCCATCTTCAGATTCAAGTGTCCTATGTGTGTATGAATATAAAGTAAAAGATATCTGAGCAGATTTGTCTGTTTATCTTTTTCAAGGTGATACTACTTTACTCACTTAACATTTAGAAGCTCCTATCGTGAGAAAGGAGAAATTATTTCTCCTTGTTAGATAGGATTGGGCTTCATGGAAATGATGGCATTTGTCCTCGGTCTTAAAGAAAACGCAAAATCTTTGAGTGGGAGAAAGATGGAAGATGATAATGTTGAACTCACAGCCCTTTGTATCCTGTGGAGAAGTAAAATTGATCCTATTTGGGGGAATGTCTCAACCAGGTTTGGGGAAACTGCTTTCTAGACTCACGGTTGGTCCCTTCTGCCAATAGAGCTGATCCATTCCTGACATCCATTGGCCGATTCTCCAGCTGCACTTGCTTCCGGGATTATCTAGAGCTGTGCCTTGTGGTTTAACATTGGGCAACTCAGAATTCTCCTGCCTTTCCTGAAACTGCCTGAGTTGACCTTAAAACAAAGCAGGTGCTCAGATATTCTGCTGTAATCCACTTTTCATACATGCCTCAGCCAGCATATGAGAATTTTCAACACTGTGGTGTCAAAGCTCACAAATTGGCTATCTTCTAGAACCCAGTTATTGTTTGCATTGATCTTGTCCTGTCACTTGATATTCACCAAAGTGTAAAGAACCTGGTGTCACGAAAACAGAGACAATGAGAGAAAATAACCGCTTTGTGGATGTTTTGCTTAACATGGGTTTCTGAGTATTTATAAAGGTAACTAGCAAACTAGAAGTTTCTATACAAATGTAAAAGAGTAGTTCCAGTAACAGTATCATGCTGTTGGCCTTCCAAAGGACACACTGACCTTGAGTCAATTTTCAGTCTCATTTTCAGTGATGGTACCATTAGACAATACACGTATCTCTACACGGTGTTTGTATGACTCATACCTAAACCCTGCCAGCCACGGGTGGAGTTGGGTTGCTGCAACTTCTAAGCACATTTGACTCACTGAGAACGAACTTACTAAGGTTGTAGTTGACAATACCAGCATAGATGCTATCTTAACTAGACCACTCTCTGACATCAGTGAAGGGAGAAAGAGCTATGTGTTGGTTCTAGTTACAAGCGCACAGAATGTCAAAGGGATCTTAGACACCATCTGGTTGGTAGGTCCCAACATGCAGCTTCACCAGTTTTCTAAAAATTATAAGAGAAATTGGACATTTTCTATACAATAATACCACACATGGACACAAAAGTTTCTCTGATTCTGATTGGCATTATATAAATGTAATAGAGGAAAACAGTAGTAAATAAATCTTTTGTGAATCGTTGTAATCACTTAACTAATTTAATAACAATTGCTTTGGAAACAAATCAAGTTGCTAATTTTTTTTAAAATCTCCTACTTATCTCCTGTCTTGCCCTCTTCCTAATCCATTCTCCATGATGCTAACGTTATGCCATTTCTCAAAAATCAAACCTGATTAAGAGCTTTCTTATTTATACATCCCTTTACAGATTCTCATTCGCCTGAGGGACAAAGCCCAAACTCCTTACCAGAGCACACAAGACATTCAGTGTCCAAGCCCAGCCTACCTTTTTAGCTCCATTCTCATCTAGCCTCTCGTTTCCTTCTACCCACTCATCCACCCACTCTTCTCAACCTCAAACCATATAGAACTGCATGACTTACAGTTCCTCCAAAATGCCAGGATATTTCACGCTGCCTTGCCTTTGCATACACTGCTTCTGCTGCCAGGCGTGCTGTTTCCATCTTTGTTTGCCTAACAAACAAACACCTACTCATCTTTCAAAATTCAGCTCAAGCGTTATCTTTTCTATGAAGAGTTTCCAGATCCTTCCCTCTTGGATGTCCACCCCAGGGGAATTTTCACTCTCCCATTTATGGTGTATGTATCATGGTACGTTTAGCACAAGGCACACGCCCTCACTTGCAAGTCTGCTCTTGCACTCCCACTCTATTCTACCCTACTCCCCACCACTGTCCTGATTGTTCTAAGGTCAGGAAATGTACCATAATTCTCTTAGGACCCGGAGTACTAGCACCCTGCCATTCAGTGTTTGTGGAAGGAAGGAAGAAGGTAGAGAGGGAGAGATGGAAGGAAGCAAAGCCAGAAAGTCCTATTAACTCTACTCAAAAATATGTTTCACATCTAACTGCTACCACCCTCATCTGAGCCACTCTCATTTGGACTTCTGCATCAGCCTCTCTCTCTGGTCTTTTTGCTTCCAATTTTGCCTAGCTTGGTCTATTCTCCATACAGCTGATAAGAGTAATCTTTCTAAAAAGTATGTCAGGTTATATTACTTCTCTGATAAAAAATTCTAAGCCTTCACATTAAAAAAAAAAAATCACACGTCATCTTACCACTCCAATCTCTTCTTGCATGGTGCTTCTCCTAATCCAGTACCACCCTCCACACTGTTCGTATTCCTATCTCACCAAGACATCAAAGTTTTCCTGTCTCAGGACCTTTTCATTTAATGTGTCAAGAGTATTCTTCCCCAGATCTTCACATGCCTGCCTCCTTCACATCATTCAGAGACGAGTTCAGATATAACTTCCTAACTCCCATTCATGGCTGGTGAAAATGCATAATGGTATAGCTACTTTAGATGACAGTTCGGTAGTTTCTTACAAAGCTGAACTTAATCTCACACGTGATTCAGCAATCTCGCTGCTATTTACCCAAATGAATTGAAAGATTTATGTCCACACAAAAGCCTGAATATGGATATTTATAGTGGCTTTATTCATAATTACCAAAGACTGGAAGCCACTAAAATGCCTTTCCGAAGATAAATGGATAAACAAACTGTGGTACATCCATATAATGGAATATTATTCAGCAATAAAAAGAAATGAAGTATCAAACAACACAAAACATGGAGGCACCATAAATTCATATTGCTTAGCAAAAGAAGCCAGTCTGAAAAAGCTACAACTTTATGATCCCAATTATATGACATTCTGGAAAAGGTAAAACTAGAGAGACTGTGAAATAATCAGTGGTTGCCAGGGGTTTGGGGCAATGAGGGAAAGGATTAATATGTGGAGTATAGGGGTTTTTTAGGCTGTGAAGTTACTTTGTACGATACTGTAATGATGGATCTACAACATTATGTATTTCACAAAATCCGTAGAAGCATACAACACAAAGAGTGAACCCTAATGTAAACTATGGACTTTAGTTAATAATAATGTATCAACATTGGCTCATCAATTGTAACAAATATATCACACCAATGAGAGAGGTTAATAATAAGTGACGCTGTACTGTCTGCTCAATTTTCTGTAAACCTAAAACTTCTCTATAAAATAAAGTCTATTAATTTTTTAAATCTTACTAGCATTCATACAAAAAAAAAAATATATATATATATATAACTTCCTAAAAGAAGTCCTTCTTGACCACTCTGGTATAGCTTCAAGGTAGTCTCAATCTCATTCTGAATATTACAATTGTCTAAATGGAATTTATCACTATTTAAGATTTTCTCTTATTTGTTCATTTTTTTATTGCCTATGTCCCCTACTAGTGGAATAAAGAACTTTGTCTTCTTCAACACTCTATTGCCAGGGCTTAGAAAAAGTCAGGGAGCATACTGCATCAGTAGGCACTTAATACATATTTGTTGAAAGCAGACGAGAAAAATATCAAGACATTGATATAGTTTTTATCTTCCCCTAGTTCATTTACTCTATCATTTTCCTAGATGACCATTTCACAGTTTCTCTCTCCTCAAATCTATACTTCCTCCCCAAAATTGCCAGTGTCTCCCTTTGCTCCCAATGCCTAAGATCTATGCTCCACCCTTCTCTGCTCCTCTGCCATCTGGAAACTGACTCCTAAAAATGTTTCACCTAGGGAGCCTGCTGCCTGGTTTCCCAGAGTTTGCAGTGGGATCCTTTGGCAGGATGTAAAGAGTAAGAGAAAGAGGTTATGATAATTCCTTCCTGCTCCCTGCCTGCTGTCACTGCGGTTCTGCCAGGCACTGGAGCTTCCAAATTCACAGCTTCAGAAGGGCAGCTCCTCCTCTTACCACGGTTTCCTTCACTTTCCCCTTTAGGCAGAGGAGTGAAATAGCTTTCTGTTGGTGTTGGTCTCTTTTGTGATTTCTTTAACTCTTCTAAAACATTAGTAAGACTCTTGAACCAATAAAGTTAGATTCTATTTCCTGATGTTCCCAGTCTAATACATCCACCCTAAGCTGATGATATTGCTTTCCACTTTACTAAGAAAATTGGGACACTTAAAAGAGAATTCCCAAGACTTGCCCCACCACATCTACCTATCGACCGCCATCTGTTTCAATATCCTCTGCCCTCCTGCCCGACACTCTAGAAGTGTCTTTCCAATATTACAGCAACTAACCACATGTGGCCATTGAGCACTTGAATGTGGCTAGTGTGACTGAGAAAGTAAATGTTTAAGTTTAGTTAATATAAATTTAAATTTATAATTAAATACTCAATTCAGTTACTGGCAAATTTTAAGTACGTTTGGAACACTTGTGTATATAAACCTACTTTTTGAACAGTACGTTTTTTTTGGAATCTAAATACAAATCAGGTATTTCTGATGAAAATTTAGTGACCAAATTAATATGTTCTATTGATATAAAATACATACAGGATTTTAAATATCTAGTACAAAATAAAGAATATAAAATTGGTCACGACTAATTTCGTGTTAATGCATGTTGAAATGGTAGTATTTTGAGTATATTAGATAAATAAATGTATTATCAAAGTAATTCACTTGTTTATTTTTACTTCGTTAAATGTGACTACTAGAAAAAAGTAAATTACATATATGGCTCATAATTCTCTTTCTATTTCACAGCAGAGCTCCAGATCTACTCTCCATGCCCCTAATTTAAGTCAATCTCTCGCTTGTTCACTAGTTCACATCCCTCTCAGCTACTCAAATGCACCACTTTTGCAATTCTCCCTTCTCTCTCCAAAATCATCGATTTCTCCTTTCAATTGGATCCTTCCCATCCACACACAGACATGCTATTATTTTTCACCTTCGAAAAAATTATCTTTACCCCATTTCAAACACTGCTTCGCTACTCCCTTTGGCATCAAAATACCCTGAAAGTGTGGTCGATATTCATGGTCTCCAATCCTACTCCTTCCATTCTTTCTTAAACCAGCTAACTCCTCCACTGAAACTGCTCTTATCAAGGTTACCAATCACTTCTACATTTCTCACCCATTGGTCTATAGTTCTTCATGTTAGTTATCTTACCGAATCAATTAAAAAGTTATTACTTCCTTCTTCCTTGATATACTTTCTTCCTTCTAGTTTCCAGGACATCATACTCTTTTGCTTTTCCTCCGGTATCCCTGATTCTTCCTTTTGGTCTTTTTTAATTATCTTTTCTCAGTTTCCAAATCTCTTAGCATTGGAGTGCTGCAAGATTCAGTCCTTGGTCTTAGTCTGTCTCTCTACTTTCATTCCTTGGGTGATTTATATCCAGTCTTGCAGCTTTACATAGTCTCTGTTTGCCAATGATTCTAAAATTTATACTTCAAGACCAGAAATAAGTTTGAATTCCAACTCATATTTCTTAATACCTCCTTGACATCTTGAACATAACTTTTCTAAAACTGAACTTCAGCCTTTCTGATCTCCATCCTTTGAGTTGTTTGGGCCAAAAATTTCAATCCTCCCTGACTTCTCTCTTTCTCTATTCACAACAGCACATCAGTTAGGAAATCCTACTGGCTGCATCTTCAAAATATATCAAGAATCTGACCACTTTTCACCACCTCCACGTTACCATGGTGGTCCAAGTCCCTGTCACCTCTTACGTGGATTATTGTAACAGCTTCATAAGTATTATCTCTGTTTCATCCTTTTCCCCCAACAGTCTATTCTTAACACAACCAAAGTAACAGCAACCAAAGTAAGCACAACAACAAGGAAATCAGACCTTGTCTTTCCTCTGCTCAGGCAAGTTGAATGATTTATCATTTCATCTAGGGTAAAAACCAAACTCTTAAGAAGGGCCAACAGACCCTTGCATGATATGGCCAAGATAACGCTACAACCACATCTCCTATTTGCATTTTCTCTCTCCACCTCAGACACACCAGCCTCTAAGTTCCTTCTGGAGAACACCAGGCATTCTCCCTTCTGGGGCCTTTGCAATGGCTGTTCCCTCTTCCTGGAACCATTTTCCTCCGGATATCCATGTGCTACTTGCTTTACATCTTTGCTCAGAAATCATCTTTCCTGCTAAACCTGATCTGATTGCCTATTTTAAATTGTGACAGTCTCCCCAAATCCTATCCCCCTTACCCTGCTGGTTTTTGTTATCATCTCCTAGCACTTACTGCCTTCTTACCTTCCTATATGATTTACTTATTTTTATACGTTTTTTTTATTTCCCACTCCACCTGTATGTACATTCCAAAAGGGCAGAGGTTGTGTTTATTTCCTATCTACCTAAAACAGTGCCTGGCACATGGGAGATATTCAAAAAGTATTTCTTGGGGCAGGCCCGGTGGCGCAGCAGTTAAGTTTGCATGTTCTGCTTTGGCGTCCCGGGGTTTGCTGGTTCAGATGCCAGGTGCAGACATGGCACCACTTGGCAAGCCATGCTGTGGTGGGTGTCCCACATATAAAGGAGAGGAAGATAGGCACAGATGTTAGCTCAGGGCCAGTGTTCCTTAGCAAAAAAGAGGAGGATTGGCAGCAGATGTTAGCTCAGGGCTAATCTCCCCCCCCCCCCAAAAAAAGTATTTCTTGGATGATATAACAGCTCAACTCCTTCATTCAGTCTTAATTTTTCATTCTTATTGGCCATGTTTTCCAACGCAATCAAGGGCCTAAGTTCTAGTTCAAGAAAAAATACATTCCAGACTCATCCTGCTTAGCCTTAGAGGTGCCTGAAAGTCCCGGTACCCAGAGATCACGGTATGAAGATAGTGGTGCTGTTTAAGTGTAGGACAACATAAGACAGGTGATCTACTGAGGAGCTGCAGCCTAACAGTTATTCTGAAGCCTGACAAGTTGGCAACAGCAGCTCTTCATGAAACTGAGGCTTTCACTACAGAAAATAGTTAAAAGTTGCCTCTGACTTCTGCTAGTAAAGAAATGAAACAGAAGCATAGAACGCCCCAACTAGAAGAGCCTGGGGATCATTTGGTCCAATTTCCTCCTGCAGCTGGTCAGTAGCAGAGCTTGAACTCAGGGTCCTTGTCTCCCTATCAAAGGTCATTGAGATACCCATTATCCTATACTGCCTCTATTATGTGCATGTATATCCTTATATGCACAAACAGGGATTATAAATGCAGGTTGTTGTTAACTGACAAGAAGCTTGTGTTTGTTTATAATGCAGTTATGAAGAAACTGCACATTTTCTCCTGGAAAAAATAATATTATGCCTCTAGGCAAGCAAGCCCATATAAGGGTATTTTACCTAGAACTTAATCAAAGTGTAATATTAATAGTATTTCAGCACCTAACCACCATTTGTAGAAGCAACTTATGGAAAAGAGTGCACAAGGTTTTAATTCATTGTACTGAATACACCTCAGTGCCAGTTCCATAAACAGGAAAATCCCTCAAAAAAAGTTCCTGCCAGGATCCAGCCCGGTGGTGCAGTGGTTAAGTTTGGACATTCCACTTCTGCGGCCTGGGGTTCGCCACTTCGGATCCTAGGTGTGGACCTGCTCACAGTTTGTCAAGCCATTCTGTGGCAGGCATCCCACATATAAAGTAGAGGAAGATGGGCACGGATGTTAGCTCAGGGCCAATAGTCCTCAGAAAAAAGAGGAGGATTGGTGGCAGATGATAGCTTAGGGCTAATCTTCCTCAAAAGAAAAAAAAAAAGCTCCTGCTGTTTCTCCACAGTGAAGAGAGATCACATACAACAGCACAGTAGCTAGAGTGGAAAGTGCAGTACTTCCTGATAGTTGGGAAAACAGAATTTAATGGATTTACTGTCAAGGTATCATTATTGATAGAGTAATGGTTATAGTTTTCATACTTAAGGCTTTAAATAAATGCTAAAATTCTGCTTAAATCAATCCCAATATTGAGTATATAATACACTCATTCTCTACTATTTCACCTTTTGTATATATGGTGGGCAGAATAGTGAGCCCCTGACTCATGTCCCCATCCTCATCCCCAGACCCTGTGAACATGGTATATTACACGGCAAAAGAGACTTTGCAGAGGTGACCAGGGTTAAGGATCTTGAGACGAGAGATCATCCAAGATTATTCAAGTGGGCCCAATATAATCAGCAGTCCTTAAAAGAGGAGAACTTTTCCCAGCCTTAGTCAGAGAGGGAGATGAGACTATGGAAGGAAGTTCAGAGAATTGAGATGTGAAAAGGACTCTACCCATTAATGCTGGCTTTGAAGATGTTGGAGGGGGCCCACAAGCTGAAGAATGCAGGTGGCCTCTGGAAGCCAGAAAAGAGCCTCCAGAAAGAACCACAGCCTTGCCAATCCCTTGGTTTTAGCCCAGGGAGACCCGTGTCAGACTTCTGAACTACGGGACTGTAAGATAATAAATTTGGATTGTTTTAAGCCACTAAGTATATGGTCATTTGTTATAACAGTAATAGAAAACCAATATTATACTCATTTAGAAATATTTTTCTCACTAACTATAGCCCAGATATCAACTGGGATCTCTCTGCCTCTTAGAATCAAGATCACAAATGCAAATTCCCAGTCCACTGATTGTAAGAACCAGTCCTTCCCCCAAATTTGAATGGGCTACAAGGCTAGGGGTGGTTCTCATGGTTTTTTCCACTTCTGTGCCTATTACAATAATTCAGTATAGGAACCATTTCATCGTTTCTCTCATGTGCCCTCTTCTTATACAGCATAGACTCAAGTGGAATTTAGTTGTCCTGTATTTCCACCAAATTATTTGTGTGCATAAGATTTTACTGAAGACAGAAAATTTGTGCTACAGAAAAACCACATAAAAGCAAATGTTTTTCCAAAAATTTCCTTTATCTTTTCTTCAATTGAAATTTCAGAACTTAATCCTGTTGTTATTCCCACAGCCCCTACTGCAGAGTAGTTTGTGGCCTTTTCTCCTACTGAACGTTACAAGCCTCGAGTTTTGGCTCTCTTCTCGCAACCCCAGTGGCTTATCAAGGGTTTTCTCTAAACAAAACATTTATTCCCCTAAGGGCTGCAAGTAAGATAATTCATTTGTCATGCTTCCACATAAGCCTCAACTATTTAACACATCCCCTTCTATAATCTATGTAAGGAAATATTCTCCCTTCCCCACTCTTCCTCACCTATATACAATAAGACAAATATTTTATGGCTATCAATCAAACCAGATGACCGTTAAATTCTAATGGAATCATGACCACCTTTCTCATGAAACAGTAAATAAAAAAGAAATGTTCAACTCTGAGCTGATTATTGATTTCCTGTTGTTTTAACTTCACATACAAAAAGTAAATAAAACTATATTAATCCCCAATATAAAATTATACAGCATTTGGTTTACAAAGCAACCCATCACTGATTTACAGGAAAAAGAGGGAGTTTTCTTCACTATTAATTATGTGCCAAGTACTTTGCAGGTTTTATCTAATTTAATCAACACAATGAATAGACAGTATCAAATAGTATTTGATACCATAAGCCAGAACAGCACATGTATTTTCTCATTTATTTTTCCATAAATCTAATATCCCCATAATATGGATAAAGAATGTAAGGCATAGAAAGGGTAAGTAATTTTACCAGTGGCAAAAAAGTGATGAAGCCAAGATTCATGTTCTGGAATGCTTTATCCAAAGATAATCTTTCTAGCCTGTAGGCTATAATACTGTACAGTCAAGTTACAGAAAAGAACCTTAAGTTCCAAGAATTCAGACAACTTCTGTAGCGTTCCACAACTAATGGACCCAGGGCTAACTTTCCCAGCTCAGTCCACACAGCACACCAGATTTCATGCACTTTCCAAATCTACACGGGTTAAGCAACCTGCATCCCCAAATAGACAAAAATTTGACTGAAAGATAATTACATTAACTCATTTTTTTCCTCCTCAGTTTTAATACTAAGATATCCAAAACAAATATGATATAAAATAACATTTTGGGGAGGCGTAATTTTACAGAAAGATTAAAAACTTTTTAGTGAAAAAGACTCAATTTCATATTTAACACTTACAGAGAATATTTCTCCAAGAAGGCACAAGAAAATGAAGAAGTTTTGGCTTTCAGAAAACAAAAGTGTGGCTGAGAGATCGAGGTAAAAGAAGACATTTTTCACTAAATACACTTTATAGCTTTAGAGTTTTCTATAATAATGTATTAATTACTGAAAAAATTAACTTTTAACGATATGTTTAATGTAAAGTGCCTAGCATTGTAAATGCACAGAATAGGTCTTCCTTTCTTTTTAAAGAAACTGTTTATTTTCTGTCAGTCTTATTTCCATTTTCTGTCAGCCTTATTTCCACGTTCTGTTTAAGAGTCTGTAGAATAATAGCTTAAAACCACTCAGCGGTTGTTCTGCCCACTCAGTGGCCTGGTCGGTGGGAGCTGCAGTCCAGTCTTCAGTGGAGAACTTCTAGAAAGGCACAGAGGGCATCTACATGTCTTTGGACCAGTCTGTGACCTCAGTTGAGTACAGTAATGTGCCGCATAACAGACCACATGCGTGAAAATGGCCCCATAAGATTAGAACCATGTAGCCTAGGTGTGTAGTAGGCTATTCCATCTAGGTTTGTGTAAGTACACTCTGTGATGTTTGCACAGCGATGAAATCGTCTAATGACACACTTCTCAGGACATATGCCCATCATTAAAAGATGCATGACTGTATCAGTAAATTCGGGAGCTGGAGCAGTCCATTCACCCTAAATTTCCTCCTTGGCCACAGCCTTTTCAGCAGTGGCCTGCTCTTCCTCTCAATCCCTTCAGGATCTCTGTAGAAGTAGAGGTCAGGTGTGATCTCCCGTGGGTGCTCACAGGAGACAGTACCACACATGCACAGAACATCCCGGGCCAGCATCCGTCACATCAGACCCATAGAGTGAGCTCCCTTGTTGTTGTACAAGATGAAAATGTTCACATGGTGCAGAAGAGGGTATGTGTTACACAGCAGTGGTAGGCAGGTTAACATAAGATGCCTCTGTGTGAGGCTTGTGGTCAGACCTGGGATCAGTAACCACTGGAAGTTGGGGCTCTCAGAAGACTGCCGGGATCTGGTTAGTAAAGCTTCCAGAGTGGAGCAGCCTGCAATAGGAGTGGCTCTAGTGGCCCCAGCAAACTTCAGCACAGCTCACTGGCCAGTATTCCTGAAGGATATGACACTGACATCAGCCGGATTTTCATGGCAACAATGGCAGGAGATGACAGCAGAAGCTTCTCTCAGGTTATTTTCAGATTTATGATGTAGATGCCACCATTTTTCCTTTTGTAGAGGTACTGTTCCATTTGGAAGTCAAGGTTGGTGCCACCTAAGTGGGCTCCTGCTGCAAGGAATTTGAGGGCATTCTCCTCCTTCGGTTGCAGAACATCAGCGGCTCTTGACGTTGTGAAAGTTTCCCTCTAATTCACAACAGGAACCTGGAACAACACTGTATGGACGCTTGTCTGGGTAATAGAGAAAGCTCCTCTATTTATTCGAAGATGGGAAACACCTCCAATATTAACAGGACACAAAATTCCTGAGAAAGAATTATGTTAGAGCCAAATAGTGCCCTCACCCCACAGATGCTGCTGTGTAATAAAAGTATAGTTTCCAATAGTTTTATTTCTATACTTTAAAAAAGAGGCAACTTCTTAGGAACAGAGTTAAGAATGTAAAAGATACACTGGATCTTTTTTTTTAATTTCAATTTTTTTTATTGAGTTAGTGATAGGTTACAATCTTATGAAATTTCAGTTGTACATTATTGTCAGTCGTGTTGTAGGTACACCCCTTCAGCCTTTGTGCCCACCCCCCACCCCACCTTTCCCCTGGTAGCCACTAATCTGTTCTCTTTGTCTACATTTTTAAATTCCTCATATGAGTGGAGTCATACAGAGATTGTCCTTCTCTAACTGGCTTATTTCACTTAACATAATTCCCTCAATGTCCATCCATGTTGTTGCAAATGGGACAATTTTGTTCTGTTCTACGGCTGAGTAGTATTCCATTGTATATATATACCACATCTTCTTTATCCAATCATCTGTTGATGGGCACTTAGGTTGTTTCTGTGTCTTGGCTATGGTAAATAATGCTGCAATAAACATTGGGGTGCATAGGACTTTTGGAATTGCTGACTTCAAGCTCTTTGGGTAGATACCCAGTAGTGGGATAGTTGGGTCGTATGGTAGTTCTATTTTTAAATTTTTGAGGAATCTCCATACTGTTTTCCGTAGTGGCTGCACCAGTTCGCATTCCCACCAGCAGTGTATGAGGGTTCCTTTGTCTCCACAACCTCTCCAACATTTGTTACTATTAGTTTTAGATATTTTTGTCATTCTAATGGGTGTAAGGTGATATCTTAGTGTCGTTTTGATTGGCATTTCCCTGATGATCAGCGATGATGAACATCTTTTCATGTGCCTATTGACCATCCGTATAAAAGATACACTGGATCTTTTTTAAGGAACCATACTAAACCTGACTTGGCTTAATAGAACTAGCTTACAAAATTCATGGAACAAGAAATGTTTTCATTGTAGACAAATTAATTCAGAACTTCAAGTTTTAAGTTGTATATTTCATCTATAAAATTTTGCAGCGCCTATAAAAACACTAATCAAAATAAAACAAAACGCTGAAAAAACAAAAATCCAGGTTTAGCATATCCAATTATCACTAGATTTTTCACACACACAAAATGAAAAATTGCTGTAATTGTCAGGATATTTATAAGAGACATTTGCTGAGTGTTTGGTTCTTAGAACAGATTTTCTCCAATCTGGGAGGAAAAAGTGGTTAAGGTAGAAAAACAGAGTAATAGGGGATCATTTGGCTCATTATAAAAAAAATAAATCACTGCTTCTACTTCACAAAGTTGAGTTAGAGGTACTTTCAGAAAGAAAGCAGAAAACATAAAGATTATACTGCTTTGAAAAAATTTTCAAAGAGAGTACATGTCTATAAAGTCCTTGAAAAAAACAAAGATAGTTTTAATAATATAAAATATAAAACAAAGAGTTTAATGATATTTATTAGTTATATAGCATGTGGCCAATCACCCTAATTATGAAATAACCAATCCACATTGACTCCTACAGCGACAGTCTCTTCAAAGACTAGGCAGCATCCAGGGTTTTTGCTTATTTGACAAATGTTTCCTGAATATTTTCTAAGTGTCGGGTGTTATGCCAAGTGCTGTGAGTGACAGAATAACACACCGTATCCGGTCCCTGACCACAATCACCCACAAAATAAGAAAAGGACATTATTTTCGCTGACATACAACTGTTAAAATCTGGTGGGACAGATAAGACATATAAAATATAAAATAATAAAAGACACCATGTGGAAATGAGTATGTGTAATGAGTACAACAAATACTCCTCAATAAATGCTCCAAAGAAGGATGTGGCTAGATAAAGAGAGATAAAGAGAGAAAGCTTATTGGAGGACAAGGCATGAGACAAAGCATCAGTCTCACCATGGCCTCATCAGCTAGTCCTTCTTGTGATGTGAAGGAAAAACCTTAGGCTTCAGAGTATGCTCTGGCTGAGTTTGAATGCTAGTTCTGTTATCCATGCCTACGCAAAAGTGGGTAAATTTCTTATCCTCTGTGAACCCACTTCCTTATCTGTAAAGTAGGAGTAAAGGGTATCCATATGCCTTTTAATACTTTTTTTAGGGATACCACCTTCCTCACTTTATCACTCCTTAATCCTTAGCAGTCTGGTTTCATCCCACCGCTGATCACTGGGCTCAGCACTGCAACAGGCACCCCTCAATGACCACCATATGGTTATTACATCCACCTGAGGTCTTTTGACCATGATCTTAATCTCTCTGCTGCCTTTGACTCCCTCTATTAATCACTCCTTAAAACCCTTTCCTCCCAGGTCCTAACCATGGTACACTTTCAGCTACTTTCCTCTGTAAAAGTATTTTCAAACTGCAGGGCAGGACTCACTAGTGGCCCCAGTTAGTGGATCACCCCCACGAGGTTGTTTTCTTAAATAAAATATAACAGAACTGACTTGAAAACATCAAATACATCACGCTAATTACAGTAAGTATTCTTTGCTGGCATCTTTGTTTTAGGGGGGTTGTGTGTGCACGCATGTGTGTGTGTTTTGCTGGATTACTGTGCATTTGTATACCTGGCCAAAGTACAAAATGTATTTCTCATCTCAAGTCACAGTCAAAATTCTGCAAGCCATGGTTCTAGAGCCATTCTTTCTCAGTTTAATTTGCTAGTTCCTCTTCTTGCATCCACCTCTTTGATATTGATTCTCTTCTTCTCTTCTATCTATAACCCTTAATTATGTCTTTGCCAGCTCTCTCTCCTGAACTTCACAACTGACTTTTAAATATTACCACCTGACTTTTTGTAAATAGCTGAACTCATTATAAATTACTGATCATTTTAATCAAGTGATGTGTAGAAAATGATTTTGTTAGCATGCTTAAGCTGACAATAGTATGAAAGATAGGTTTGAAAAAGAGAGACTGGAAGTAGGGAGGTCACTTAGAAAGTTTTTGCTATGATCCAGGTTAAAGTGATTAGAGAATAAATGTTAGTTAGAAGTCACTGATGAGAAAAGGAGTAAGTTTAATAGCAATTTCAGAAAGAAAAAAAATATATATATAAAGATTAAGGTGATGCATGACAAATTTTATACCAAGTCTAAAGAATTAGAAGATTAGATTATTTTTGCAAAGTTTTCACTCTGGAACCAGCCTGGTGGTATAGCAGTTGAGTTCACGTACTCTGCTTCGGCCACCCTGGGTTCGCCAGTTCACATCCCAAGCACAGACCTACGCACCACCTATCAAGCTATGCTGTGGCAGGCATCCCACGTACAAAGTAGATGAAGATGGGTACAGATGTTAGTTCAGGGTCAATCTCCCTCAGCAAAAAGAGGATTGGTGGCAGAGGTTAGTTCAGGGCTAATCTTCCTCAAAAATAAAAAGTTTTAAATCTCAAGATGAAAGTAATTTCAATAGTAACAATCACCAGTGATGATAATATCATGTTTATTTTATTTTTAACTTAGGCCACTAGCAGGATATTACATCTACACAGTTAAAAATCTAAAATCTGTCCAGAACCAAGTCCAGTCCATAACTTAGTTCCATAGAAATTTTGGTTTAATAAACACTATACATCTCTATTTAGGTTCAATTTTGCACAGTGTTAATGAAAAATAAATATATATTCAGCAAAACTAACTCCTCTGAAATTCTAGCACTATTATACCCTTATATTTGTACTTGTGTCATAATCAAATCTATAAATAAACAGGTCATAAGTTTGTAATTTTTTCAATAGTTCCTCACTCTGTCAAACTTAGAGTACAAAAGAGAAATTTAAAATTCAAACTATTATTGGGATTTTTAAGTTCTAGATTTATGCATAAAGATTTTTTTTTTCCCCAGTGGGATCCCCTTTACTTTACACTAAAATGTCTCTTGCTCTTTTCTAGGAATGGTTTAACTTTCAAATTGTGTGTCAGCAAAGAAATGTGTGATACAGTTACATCAGATAATTAATTCCTCATTTTCTCCTCCTCTTCAACTAAACTTCATAAAATGCCCTCTAAGCGTACTTTAACAGGGTGATGACAATTTAATTAGATCAAGACCTCAGCAACGAAGAATTGTGATGGAGTTAAAGACAGTTATGGATTACAGTTTGAGTTTTTGCTATCACCTCTTCAGTGAGTCCAGCAGCTACATAAAATGACTACGTAAAAAGTCAATGAGTGCTTATAAATTCATGTTTTTACTTCCCCACCAAGTGAAGAGCCAATGATATAATACCCACCTACAAATGCGCTGCATCGTTGAAAGAGAATTGAACTTGGATTCCAAAGACCCCTCTTCAGGTCCGATTTTATCATCTGCTAGTGATTTGACCTTGGGGAAGTCACTTAAACTCTCTGAGGCTGAATTTTCTTTTTCATTTGTAAATAAAATTTATGTATTTTGCAATGTAGAAGGTACTGACACATAATGCACCTAAATAACAATATTCATCCAGAGTTTCAGCTGGAATACTCTATGAAACAAGCCTAAGGAAAAGGAAACAGTCTAGCAGCTGAACAACGTTACGAGAAAGAAGGTCCAGGTTCTGAGAAGGCTGTTGGAAAATGGCTCCTGTATCAAAGGCAAAGGGAACACAGTCCGCACAACAGCTCAAGGTCCACAAGGTCCATGAATGAGACAGGTTACAAGGAAAAACAAGAGGAGACAAAAAGAGGAATGGAGTTCACACAAATTCTTACATTGTAATAATGGGATGCTACATGCAAAAATGTAAAGCAAGCACATGAGAATATAATTGGTTTCACAAAGAAGGGGTGTTACCAGTAACAGTTTTTCAATCTGTATATGTAAGACTATGTAAGTTTTTTGGGAATCATTTATGAAAGCATGAGATTGTCACTCAAAGAGTAGGTAGGCATAAAGTAGGAATGCTGTTGCTATGTATGTATCCAAGAAGAATGGCATTACAACAATGCTAGGAGGATATTATAAAAGAGTCACACAAATTGTATTCATGGCTTGCTTTCTTATACTCCAGGTATATATTGAGAAATGCAGAGTGCAGAACGAGCTGGAGCATAAAACGTCCTGTTCTCAAGAGATCTTACATAGCACAAAACAGCAGAAACTGCTCAGGAAGGGAGTAAATACAGGTTTGCATCAGTCTCTCAAAAATAGGAATAACCACTGGCACCAGGTCCATCATTCCCCTGAAACACTAGCCAAGAGGGAAGGATAGTTTCTGGTAGCTAGGTTCCCTAAGGAAATCTATTTTTTTTCTTGTCCTGAATGTATATCGTTAAACAATCTCATTCCACAAATGATGGAAGGTTGCTAAGTCCTGGAGAATTCTTAGAGGGAATGATTCTACCAGTCTGTCTACGATTCAAAACATCTATCCTTCCTACAGAACCAGATGCCTTTTATCAAGCATGGTATCTCTGGGAAATATAACTCAAAATTTCCTTTAACTACATGTTGAATGAGCTTGACCTCAAAGCAAACATGATGAAAAAAAGCATGGCCAGTGGGCAAGAGGAAGAAACTAAGGCCATAAAAAAGAGATAACTGAAAACAAGTGACATTTCCTTAGGGCAGGACTCTGAAGGGAAACCCACAGAGCAGCCCCCAAAGAGCCCATGGTTTGTTTCAATCACCACCAAAAAGTGAGGAACATTAACCAGGCAAATGGGGACACAAAACAAAAGCAGGCAAGACTTGAAATCAGGTCTATCATAGGGCCCTCGTATCAGGCTATTGAGCCATTTAGAAGATACCAAACAGTGAATGACTACAGCAGGAACAAGATACAGTTTCTTATGATACGGCAACACCAAAAGCTAATCAAAGTGTTAGACTTCTTTTTAAGTAAACGGTTTAGGACAAGATTTAACTCCTGGATAAAATTAGTATTTACCAGTACAGGAAGGCAGAACTGATGAGCCCTATATGGAAGGTATAGACTGAGTAGACATGTAGGTCCAAGAAATTCATTTTAGGGAAATCAGATTCTGATTGAATAATATCAAAATGATTTCCAGACCCTACCACATTGGTGGGATCAAAACAACAAATGCATTCCCGGTATACATCAACATGAATCCAGGAACTACACAAGGATGAATCTTCACATAGAGGGCAGGGAAGACCACAGCTGAGCAGGAAGGGAAGAGGCAGAAATTGCCATCAGCCCACATATATAACAAAACCTGTCCTTAGTCCGTGTCAACAAGATCCTTTGTATCGCATAAACCTAAATCCAGAGGAAGAGAGAAAGTAACAGCGGTGAAATATAGAAAATTCAAGATGTCCATCATCTCTATATTTTTCCCACTACAGATTTTTTTTTTTATGAACTAGGTTTAGCCATTTAGTTTTTGTCCCTAAATACATCAAGATCATTCCAGATTTTTACTACTGATATTTCTAAGTCATATTATTTTTATCTCTCTTGTTAACAGGCCGTTTTATTGAGAAATATTTATAGTGAACAATTTGTACTTTCAAAGATAAATTCATAGCATTAATACTAAACTATCCAGTACAGTTCTCTTTAAAATACAAATGAATTACGTATTACTTTTCATTTTGTAATTTAGAAAGTTAAATCATGAAAAAAAGTTAAACGTGGAACCATCTCTGCCTCTTGAGCCCTTAATTCTGAAACTTTAAGTTAGCTGGACCCCCTTGAACTATCAAATTGTTGGCTTCTGAAGAGGAGTATCCATTGTCGATTGTGGTCATCCTTCTGGATTCTTCTTGCTTTGATCATATTCCTCCCAATTCTTTGTCCCTGCTCTATTTTACTTCTATTACCTCATTTCCACACCTTAAACTTTAGCATTTGGTCTCTACATCTTGATCTTTGCTTTATCTTCAGGGATTTTTGACAGATACTCACTCCATCACCCCCTCCCCCCGCCACCTCCCAACCCCTCCCATGGCTCAACTCAGATACATCAGATCATCCTTGTCATGGACTGAATGTTAATGTCCCCCATCATTCACATACTGAAACCCTAACCCTCCAGTATCTCTGTATTTAGAGTAAAGAAGTAATTAAGGTTAAATGAGGTCGTAAAGGTAGGGCCTGTTCCGACAGGATTAGCGTCCTTTTAAGAAGAAACAAGAGAGAGCTCTCTGCCCACACTCAAATGAAGGGACATGTGCAGACATAGTCGCCATCTGCAAGCCAGGAAGAGAGCTCTCTCCAAAAACTGACCCTTCCAGACCTTGATCTAGGACTTCTATCCTCCAGAGCTGTGAGAAAATGAATTCCCATTGTTTAAGCCCCCCAGTCTATGGTATTTGTTATGGCAGCCTGAGCTAACTAAGACAGTCCCAGATTTGAAACCCCACACGTAGACTCCTCACTGTGATACCACAATCTCCCCAATAAGCTCCTGTGAAGCAAATTGGGCCGGGGGCGGGGGGGGGGGATTCACAGACCAAACACAACTCAAAAACCATTGAAATACATGTATTTTATGTATTACTAAAGGATGCCAGATTTGGAGGGAAAAGCAATGCAAAAATCTATAATTAAAAAGTGAGAGTTTGCCCTCCTTCAACACACCAGTCAGGAGTTAACACTGTTAATAGTGTGATGTTTACGTCTCTAGACATATTTTTGAAAGTCAAGAACTAAGTCAAGTGGCTTTTAATAGTTTCTGCATTCTTATATTTATAAGAATCATTAGAAGTGCTGTTTTACAATATGGATTGTGATTCAGCTTCAGAAATTCTGATTCAGTAGATCGGGGGTGTGATGTAGGAATCTGCATTTCAAGCATCGAAGTAATTCTGATGATGTACTCCAAGACCACATTTGGTCAAGCCTTACTTTCAATATTCTAGCTGTTGGTTCTGTGTTGTTATTAGTATTACTACATATTTTAATGTTGTTCAGTTACATGCGCTTTTACCATTTCTCAAAAATGTATTCATTTTATGACTTTCATAATATATTATTTGTGTAACAGTCTCCAAACATTTATGTTTCCCTTCAGAAAAATAGAAAATTGTATTTTAATTGAGCTGTGAACTTGGATGCAGGCCTATTAGAACACACAGGAAAAGGTGTTTCTCTGTTTCATTTTCCTTTTTATTAGTTTACAGTCACCAATTACTCATTTATTCCCACATTTTATGGTTGAATTAATGTGATCCCATAATCTCAAGGTATTCATAAAGACAGAGAGATTAGGCAAAATAAAAGACAACCAAATGTGCTTTTTTCTCCTCTGATGAAATTTAAACTAGAGCTATTGAAGTTCATTGTAAACTGCCAGTGATAAAGAAAAAACTCACTAGAAATTCATTTTATTGACGAGGAATAGACAAATAAGAAACACCATGCTCCCTTGTAGTCACCATTAACACTTCTAAAGCAATTAAAAAATAGTCCATTAAAGACTACAGGTGATTTGTAATGTGAGTTGGACATTGTTGTCATTGGGGTCAGTCAAGGCAGATTTTCATTCGATTACCTACACATCTTGCCTCCCCAAGGATGCTTGAAGGAGTCATCTGTACCAAACTCTTCAGTGATTTTTAACTTGAAGTTCATTAGCTCAATGGCAGATTGATGTATTGTACTTAAAATACACTCAAATGTCATCTTTTCAAAAATCTACTAATACAGCCTTAGACTATGGAGTTAAATTCAATCATTCAATTTAGCTTTTGGTTCTTCGGAGAAATTACTTTCCTTTATCAAATTCAAGCTGCAAGCCTGCCAGAAAAGGTGTTAATCATGTCATTTGCTACCATTAATGTGAGCTTTGTTTTTATCCAGTTCTCTTCTCAACTTCCTTCTGCATCAATTTTTTTTTTTTAGCCCGAGTCTTCTACTGTATAATTACTTCCTAAGAGTAACTTCTTCACATTAGGAAGCATATTAAACAATCAATCAATAAATATTTATTGAATGTCTACCATGTGCCTGAAAGAAGACCTATGTCCTTTACTCAGAATTTATCATTTTATTGGCAAAATGTGATTTATCCACATGAAATGATTAAATGGCCATAAAATAAATAAAGTGTTAAATTATGTAGTTCAAAGAAATATATGCTCCACAAGTTCGATGATAGGAAGGTCAGAGGATTTAAGGTGGGCTCTAAGCAATGAGCAAGGTTTGGGAAGAAGAGAAAAACGAAAACCATTACAAAAAGACTGAAAATGGTCTGAGCACGGAAGCTGAGCTCAGCAACAAGGAGTGGCCGAGGTGAAGTCAAGTGAACAGCCAGTCTGCCTGGACTGGAAGCTTCATGTTGAGAAAGAGTAGGAGATAAGATCGACTGGCTAAAACAAGAATAGCATTTATTAGACTGTCCCGCTGTAAAACAAAACAAGATCAAAGACGATCTCTGATCTCCAAAAGTTTACATTCCACAGAGAAAAATAATATTCTAAAAACACTGCATGCTTGCTTCTTTGAGTTATTCACCTACAGACCTTTTTTCTGCACTTAAATCTGATTCTTTTTCCGCCATCACTTGATTTATAGGATACCGGAGAGTTTAAACTCAGTTTTGATTGTTTCAGCCTATCTCTTCCTTTATAGGTTAGCAAGTGATGGATTCAACCCAATGTAATTATTCACTGACTAAACTTTATGATAACAGTCAGACATTTGTCAAGGCCCAAGTTCTGCATTATTTTATTTATAAAACAATGCCCTGTGAAAATTATGAATTGGGAATTATAACAAAGAGAAATTTAGTTGAAAATATCTTAATCGTATCTTAAATGAATTTAACATGCAAAGAGTATAATATTTTTAGAGGTTGGGATTTGACTGTCCATTCTTCCTTACCTAGGAAGTTGGAAAACCTCTTCCCTCCAATTTTTTTCACTGTCCTCTTTTTGAAAGCAACACATGATTTATTGTTCTCTGCCTCTTTGCTCTTCTATTTTCTTTCTTGGTGCAATGTAGGGGGTTTGCCGAGACCCTTGACAGTGATGCATAGTCTAGTTAATCCAGACATTTGGGCTTTGTGACCTCCCTAAGAATCCCAGTCACCCTGATTCTTGCTCTCCTTCACACTCTCTCGTATTGTTCTCATTATGTGCATATAAGTGTTTCGTGGAAGTGTTGGTTGCCAGCTTAATCTATTTATTGTCTTCACTGCTTCAGCGGCTGCTGGATTTCTAAACTTAATCTGCCAATAACTTCCATGCAACACATGCTCACTGCCGTTTTCATTGTGGTTGCCAGTTGCTGAACTCTTTGTGTATATTTGCAATTCATTGTGCTACCGCCTTAGTTCCATTTCTGGCATCTGCCCTAACTGCTGGATTTTCGGGTAGAGAGAGGTTCAGCAATTCTCTTTACAAACTCTCTGCCCAGTGGGAGGTGCTATTATTTGCCTTTATTTGGAGAAATTGGCTATTCCCTGAGGAAACCAAACAAAACCCTTGTCTTTTATACTTCCTCATTTTCTCACTCTGACTAGAGTCAAAAGGTATTTCACCCGGGGGCTATGAGGATAGCAGGAACATATTTTGTTGATCTTATTTTAAGCTCCAGACGAGTGTAAAATCCAGCTTCACAGAGTTAAGAGTTAGTTAATGTTGCCTGAGCACCGAAGTGACATATTGTATGCAAAATATTTTACACAACTTATCTCAACTAATTTCCACAACAAACTTATGAAATAGATGCTATTATCCTCCTTATTCAGATAAGTAAACTAACGTTTAAGAATGTAAAGATATTTTCTCAAGTTAACAAACTCTGACATTTAAATATAGGTAGGTGTAAACAGTAAAGAAAGGAACAGATGCCAATTTCTTTACTTCTACATTGCATTGCCTCTCAGACCATCAAGAGCATCGAGAAGAGTCAGTTTAGAGTGAGATCACAACCTCCCTGTCTCTGACTATTATTTTTTAAAAGACAGGGAGCATTGTGAGAGCCTAGGATGAGAAGAAAATAAACCACTTTACGTTATGCATATGTATTAATTAGAATAAGTACAACTATTGCTACAAATAGAAGCAAGCCTAGCTCAAATATAACGGAAGTTCATTTCTCATTCACAGACAGAGCAGGGGGAAGAGTTGAGGTCAGCAGGGTAGTTCCCTTCAATGCTGTTATTCAGGGACCCAGACTCACAGGGCTCGGTCACTTATGACATATGGTTTCCAATGCCCCTCTGGTCACCTCTGATTATCACCACTTCAGCCCAAAGAAAAGTGAGAGAGAACATGAGCAGACATGTCTGGAAGGTTTTACAGCCAGCCTCGGAAGTGACCCACATGACTTTTACTCATATAGGAGAACACTGGAACCACTGGAAGATCATAGTCTCGTGACTTGACCTGAATGCAAGGGAAGTTGGGGAACATCGTGTAGCCGGCTAGTCGTATATATAGCACCTCAGTTACAATGAAGAAAGGGGGAGTATATTTTGTGAGACAGATAGCCATCTCCACCGCAGTCTACCTCTCTGACCATCATATATCTGTACACAGCCAAAAGTAGACTCTTTCCCGTCCCAATGAGACAATCCGATGTCTTATCCAGTTGCTGGATCCGGTCCAAAGTGAGATATCTCTGGAATGTGAAGTTTCTCCGGTGGGACTGGATATCTTTTCTTTGTAGTACGGAGATCTATCATGAAGGTTACTTGCCCTAGCCCCAGTCAATAGACGTTGATGGAGCAGGGTAACCACGATGAAAATAACTGGTAAAAAGGAGAAGAATATGTGGAGAAACGGAAACTCATTACTGGGAGGAACACTAAGAGGTAAAGCCACTTTGTAAGACAGTTTGGCAGTTTCTCAGCCAGAGTAAACATACTCTTACCAAATGACCCAGCAATCATGCTCCTTGGTAGTTACCCAAATGAGCTAAAAATTTATGTCCACATAAAAACCTGTACGTGAATAATTCATAATTGCCAAAACCTGGAAGCAACCAAGATGTCCTTCAACAAATGAATGGCCAAATCAACTTTGATATATCTGTAAAATGGAATATCATCCAGGGATTTAAAAAAGGAACTATCAAGCCATGAAAATACATGGAAAGGAGCTGGCCCTGTGGCCTAGTGGTTAAGTTCAGTGCACTATGCTTCAGCAGCCCAAGTTCAATTTCCAGGAATTTCCTACAACACTTGTCAGTGGCCATGCTGTGACAGTAACCTACATACAAAATAGAGGAAGATGGGCACAGATACTAGCACAGGGCAAATCTTCCTCAAGCAAAAAGAGGAAGATTGGTGGCAGCTGTTAGCTCAGGGCAAATCTTACTCAGCAAAAAAAAACTAAAAAAAAGACATGTAAAAACCTTAAATGCAGATTGCTAAGTGAAAAAAGCCAATCTGAAAAGGCTATATCCTGTATAACTACAACTATATGACATTCTGGAAAAGGCAGAATATGGGGACAGTTAAAAGGCTAGTGGTTGCCAGGGGCTAGGGCTGGGTAGGGGTGGGACAAGGTTTGAGGCGGAAGGGAGAAATGAATAGGTGGAGCATGGGGAATTTTTATGGCAGTGAAAACATTCTGTATGATATTAAAATGGTGGCTATATGTCATTATATATTTGTCAAAACCCATAGAAAGTACAACACAAAGAGTGAGCACTAATGTAAACTATAGCATTTAGTTAATAATTTATCAATATTGGCTCGCCAATTGTAAGAAATGTACCACACTAAGGGAAGATGTTAATAATCGGGGAAACCTGGGTTGGGGGGGGTGGTTGGATGAGGGAGAACATAGGAACTGTCTGTGCTTTGTTCAATTTTTTCATAAAGCTAAGGCTGCTCAAGAGAAGAAATCTATTAACTTTTTTTAAAAAGAGAGGAATGGGAAAAAATTCAGCAATCATAGTCCATTGAAACAATGCACTCCCGCTGGGTTGGGCTTGTGTAAAACTCTGCCCTGGAAGTAGAGGGGATCCCCAGATTAGGCTTGATGATGCTCTCCAGGAGAAGCTTCCTTGTCCCAGATCCTCAGAAGCCCCTGGATTTGCCTTCGGAGCGGTTCCTTCTTCTCTGCCAACCTCCGTGGTACGTCTGTAATGAACATTGATGTACGTCCTCCTTATGGAGCAGAGTCAAGAGCTTTCTCAGATGAGGCTCGTGATTTATTTGGCAGTACAATTCCCTCCAAACTAAGGAGGGTTTTTGTCTATATACTTGTTGTCCCTTCCAAGTGCCAGTGGCCACACCCAAAATAATTTCTGAGACATAATTCTTCAATCCGTTCTTTTTTTAACTTCCCTGCAGTACGTGTGTGTCTGCGTGTGTGTGAACTTAATGACAGCACCTTGAAGACATCTAAAACACTTGGGTGGGAAGATATCACTCTAGTTCTGATTTTTGCAACAAGGCTAAGTACCTCAATTTAACTTTGACATCTTATTGGGCCTTTGCATTGAAGCCTTTTTAAATTTTATTTCCTGTTTGGGTTTCAGAAATAGGTAGCTTTTCCAACCCGGTGAGGCCCTTCATCTGTGAATTCTCTTTCTCTCCTTCAATCTCAGTGCATAAACCAGCCAATTCTTGTAATACCTTACTTGAAGCAGTGAATATCAGCCAACATGTATAAACATTCCAGCTCTTTCCAACCACTACACCTAAAACTATACGACCATGTGGTCTGCATTCCAAGTTATAGCTGGAGATAGTTTTAATAAATGTCAATGTTTTGCCATGATATCATGTATTTCTCCAACTTTTCAGCCTGTGATACCACTGCCCCAACATTAATTTCTGGATTGGTTACAATAGACAAATCAGGTGAAATAAATGCCAAAAACTGTAGTGGTTTAAAAATTTATCTTTCTCACATAAAATCAGAGTAGGGGTTCCAGGCCAACCCCGGCTTTTCTCCATGCAACCATTCAGGGACTAGTCTGATGATAACTCTGCCATTTCAACACATGTGCGTTCCAAGATGTCTCTGGTTATTGTCATGCTAGTTAGACAGAGGGAGAAAGAGCATGGCAAAATGCTCAGGAGGTTTATAGGCCAGGCCTGTAAGTGGAACACATCACTTCCACTCACATTCCGTCAGAGACAACTCAGTTGTCTGGCAATATCTAACTGCAAAGAAAGCTGGAGAATGTAGTGTAGCTGACCAACTGTTTGCCCAACACTTCCATTCCAATGGAAAAAGGGAGAACACATTTTAACAGGCAGGAATATCACCCAAATCACAATCTCCTTGGCCGCACTCCAGCCTAATTTCATGGGATAGTGACTTATTTATTCACACACACACCAGCACACAGGAAGATGCCAACCCACCTTCATGTCTAGACACCCAAAGAGTCCTTTGGTCAGAGCCAAAAAACAATTCCCCTTCCACCTCACTTAAGAGCTCACCTTCTAATTTTTTGTCCCACAATCTTCCTCTTCTTGAGCTAGTTGTGAGAGGGAAAGTAATTCAAGATAAAGCCCCACCCAGAAACAGGCAAACACATCAGAGAGCACAGTAGTGCATATTACTATATCCATCCGGGTCCATCATGTGTAGAACCAATAGCCATTTCCATGTTGCCCTTGTAGCCCTGTGCTTCATACGCAGTCCTCCTGCAACGAGCAAGGACCAGACTTGGAGTTCATTCTGTTGTCTTCTGTCCAAACATAGTACCCACATCTCTAGGAAGAATAAAATCCATTTGCTGGCAAAGCGCAGTCTCAATCCAGACAAAGAAATGAAATATTTCTTTTAAAAAATAGTCATCGTCTCAGAAACATCATCGTGACTAATAGTAACCCACTTACTAGATGTGACAACCCATTCAAAGAGGTTTACTTGTATTACTTTATTTAATCTTCCCAAATAGTGTTGTCCCCATTTTTCTCAGGAGGAAACTGAGGCTCAGAGAGGTTCACTAACTTGCACAAGCAGAGGCAAAGTCACACATCAGCAAACCACGCACTTAGCTTCACAGTGCAAAATGTTTTCATTCGGGTGAACGATTACAGCACGTTTTTCTCCAAGAACAATGCATAATTCATAAGTGATTCTTGCTTTACATTTGTGCAGCTAAAGACCCATTCAGGAGGTTTTCCCAGAGTGAAGGAACAATCAGCTCCAAAGGAGGATTCAAATCTTTATCCATTAAAGAAGCTGCCTGTAGCTTTAAATGACAGTTTTTACAGCTTCTACCTATCAAGATTTCAGAACACACTGTTAGAAAACCTTGCAAGTGTAAAGAGTTGCTCCAAAGCAATCTCAGCCTCCTCTCATTTAATATTTGGGTTATCTAAAGCTATTTGTTCTAATTCCACGCTCACCAAGCAACTTTCTGATTATGAATTGGCTTCCCATGTACTTCTGCAACAGGGAAAGAATGTGCTGATGAAAAAGATTTTAGAGTATTTATGGCTCCTGTGACAATACTTTCTTACGGCAAATTAATAAGTAGCTTCGATTATAATGTGACTTCCCTTACCCATTGCCAAGAGAGGAAACTGCGATGATTATGCAAACTCAGGTGTTCTCACCATGCAATCATTAAATTTATCATTGAAATTAATAAGTTGGTATTCTGGGATCTAGAAAAAAGGATTGAACACAGAAACCAGAAAGCCTCATTGACAATTTTGTATGGTTCAAAGACACTACGCTAATAGTAAAAGGTGAAAAGACAGGAAAAGAAGAGCAATCAGAAAAATTCAATTGTGCAAAATTCAAATTTGATAGAGATGTCGATAAGGAGTAACTATAGGATTTTAAGGAAGATGGATATTTGGTCAAACCAAGAGAATATATTTTATAACTGTACATCACACACACAAAAATACCTTTAGAAAATAATCCATAAGAAATTAATTTGAAGTTTCCTGTGTGATATTATTCAGACTCAGGCATTAAGAAGAATGAAGAAATTGAATTCAACTGAAATTGGTGCAGGAGGAGAAACTGAAGGAGCAAAGGCTGATATAAGATTTCCTGTTTGATAGCTATGGAAAATGTGTGTCCTTCCAACAGTGATGAAAAACTCAAATGGGAAAAAAAGTTTTTATTTTCTGAAAAGCGGGTCTGCCTCTCTTCAAATATTGACGGAATTTATTCTGACGGATGTCTGTTGAACACCCGTATGAGCCCAGTGCTGTACTAGTGCTGGATAAAATATAAAAGAAAAATTAAAATGGTTCTGATCTATATGAAACTTTAAATATTACTGAACAAATAAGACCATTATATATAAACATAGTTTCACAACAACAAGGCTGTAAAAATGAGTGATAAAATGAGTGCAAGCTTATTAAGCATTCAGAGAAGAGCAACAAGGCAAACTAAAGTTGAGAGAAAAATTCTCGAAGGAAAGAACATTGGATATGAGTACTTCATGGAAGCTTTTAGGCATCAGCATCACAAGACACAGAAAGCTAAATCACGTAGCAGTCACAGGCGAAAGCTTGGGAACCATTATAGCCTGCTCCCCTCCCTCACAAAAAATAACACATATATATAAGTCTTCTCAAAATTATTGTGAATTTAAAAGTTCTATGACTAAGAAGTGAAGATAAGTGACTGGAAACTCTGTTAGATATGTTCTGGAGACTCTCGATGATTAAAAGTTTGAGGATGGTTATACTGGGTTCCAGATTTGCTAGAATACACATGCACAAACACACACACACACATACATACACACACACCCCTTTAGAAAATCAAATAAAAATTGTAGAGCATAGATGGTAAAGTAGCAGCCCTCCTCAGTATGTTTCGATTTTCTACCAAAATGGGACCAACAGAATCATTTAACATTTTAATTGGTTTCCAACATCTAAAAATCAGAACATCTTGGCTAAAACTTCAGATTCTCAGCTTGCACATTTAAAAAATCTGAAGATCTGATAACACTATATCTGTATTCCCACACGTAACCAATTCCCACCTGTAACACTATATCTGTATTCCCACGTGTAACCAATTTATTCTTTCATTCATCAAATATTCACTGAGCTCAGACTACCGGCCGGGCACTGTTACAGTTACTGGGAATATATCAGAGAACAACAGGAAAAAAAAAAAGGAAGGAAAGGAGAAAAAAGATTCCCTGATTTCATGGAGATTATTTCAGTAGAATCTACTTCAGCTAAGTAGCAGCTGCCCATTTTAAATAGATATGCAGCCTCCAGGGCCCTACAACCCTCATGGCTCCTACTTGCTGACAGAGACAGAAAGGCAGAGGGACAGTAATTTTGGAGAAAATATGAAAAAAATTAGATCATGCCTCTAACAATGAAGTAAAATGAAAGGCTGAGAATCCCTCACATTAAGCATATTATGATTTCAGTAGTCTTCATTTAAGATTGGGGGCAGGCGCAGTGGGCAGGGGGTGCAGATGTTGTTGGAGGGGATGAGTAGTCTCTGGCATCAGGGAGCGAGCTCTGCTGCCCACAGGCACAACTTTGAAGGATGGAGTCAGAGTGGGAAGGAAGTATAGCCAACGGTAAACCAATGGGGGATGAGCTTGCGTGGACGCCCCAACCTTGTCATCAAATTTGTCTTCCCGTGGGCCATTTTGAGAGTTTCTAAGAGGGTCCCATTGGGGTGGATTCCACAGCAGTAACAGATCCATGCATCCTCTATTGCGTTGTACCTTCCTTGTCTCATCTCCCCACTTCTTCACATTTGACTATAAAATCACCTCCCAGTAACTACGTTCACCCAAGGCTGTCTTTCAGGTGTTTGTGTTTACTGTTTTTGTTCTTTTTGTTTGCCTTTCATTTTTGTTTTTCATTGTTTCTGTTGGGGTAGGGGTGCTGAAGATAACATGGTGTCACAAGTAGAGGTTACATGCTTGGGCTCATGACCATGACTTTGGAGCAGCTCCTTCCTTCTTTTGCTCTTCCTGTCTCCCCCATGCCTTCCCCAGGGCAATGGACAAATCCTTTGTCCTCTCATTCGCAGAACAGTTCCACTTATATCCTGTATATTCAGAGTCATCTTCTACTCACAAATATTTATTTGGCTTTTCCTAAATAAGTACAGATTCTTCCTTAGGAGGGATTTGAATGCCAATTGTTAATTATTTTGCCCATTTTACTACAAATATTAGTTGCATAAAGATAAAAGGAAATAGAATATACAGCTTGCAGTTCACACTAAAGGACTGAATTTTAGAAAAGATAGATTTTAAACTAGTTAACCTTGTGGATGATGCAGGGGGAGGCCAGCAAGTCAGATTTCAAAGAACTTTTTGATTAGAATCACTTCTAAATGAAAATGAATGGCAGAGTTAGGACTCCAACTGGAAAAGAACTTACTTGAACACTGATAATAAAGTAGAAAATAACTTAGCTCAGCCTTTCACTAGATAGAAATGAAGCATAGACAAATGATTGCATGGTTCAAATTACAGGATAAACCAGCCTTTCTACAGAGGAAAATAAAGGAGAACCTGAAAAATGCTGTACTGAGCTCATTAAATAAAGTCAGACAGTATAGTCTTAATTTAACAATTTCTCTCTATTCAACAATTGTAAGTGGACCTCGAGATTCTTCACATTGAGGTAAAAAATAATAGTTTGTTCATTTTCAAAAGCTTGCTAGAAGTGGTTAATTGCAGATGTTACTGGGAGGGAAGGAATTCCCTTGGGGAAAAAAGTCATGTGGAGTTATGATTCCTCCTCCTGAACCTCACCTACATTGCCTGCCCCACTCCCTTTCCTTTCTGGGTGGCAAGAGAACAAAAAGTGTTCAAACAAGAGATGACAAAGGAATATTTTTTCCTGAGCACTGTGCTGAGACCCATGTTTTATTGGAAATGGGGGAAGTGGCTGTGGTGTATAGTGAGAAAAAAAAAAGAGCTACTTTTAAAGACAGGACCCACCCACAGATGTCAAGATTGTTGAGAAGAGTACTATCTAAAATGCAGCTTATTTATTTGCTCTGAAAACAATTTTAATGACTACCTGACAGGTAATAATTATCTAGTTATGTCTAGCAACCTTCTGAATTTCATTATGGGCATTAAAAAAATGCAATAAAAAAGAATGGATGAGATTTGCTTGCCACTTCTAGAAAGATGACTAAGCCTCAGCGCAGATAAAGAGTCAGTTACTTTGATGAAAAGAAAAAAATCAACATCATTGTGTATCTGGACTGATCTGATCAGTACAGTTGAAAAGGTAGATTTGGAAACTCCCCAAGTATGGCCTACACACCCATGAATTTTTTTATATATTATGCAGATAATACAAGTGCGTTTTGAAAACTTTGCCAAAACAGAACAAATGTTAAAAACCACTCTTACATTTTGGGGGTAAAGCCTTCCAGATGTCTTCCTGTGAAGAGTAAAAAAACCCAGTCCTTTCCATGAGTATCTCAATGGCTAACATGACCAGTAACCCAGCTATGCAAGACAAAGGCTGTGGTAGCAATCTTGAGCATCTCCATCTTTCCTCCCTCATATCAAATCCATTTGCAAATCCTGTTGATTTACTTCCTAAGGAATTATTTACTTCTCTCCGTATCCACTGCCACCATCCTTGTCCAAGTTGTCACCTCCTACATGAAATACTGCAGTAGTTTTCTAATTCCTAATTTCCTTAACCACATTCCTGTTCCTTAGTTGCATCTCATTTCAACGTCAGAGTAATGATTTAAATATATCAATCTGATCATTTTATCCTCTAACTCAAAATATTTAATGGCTTTCCAATGCTATAATTTCTTAGGATAGCCTACAAGACTTTTCAAGGTCTGTCTCCCAGCTATGACTCTAGCCACATCAGGAATTACATTCTGTTTGCTCCCTATCCACAGTGACTCTAGAGGTAACTTCCAGTTAGAAGAACGTACCATGCAAACTCCAAGCAGATTCAGATACTGCTCATTCTAAAGTATCCCTCTCTTATTACCATCTTAATTGTTATATTTGGGGTTGCAGAAATCCTCAACTTGCAGTAGTTTGATGATCCATCTCCCATAATCCTTCTGGAATTAACAAGGTTCAAAGCATTTGATCAAGACAAATTTATACCAAATAAGAGAAATATTCTACTTTTATCTAAGGATAAAGAAGCCTTAAAGTGATGGGTACTCAAATTAAAATAATATCTTAGAATTTTATTCCTTTTTTGTTGATTTTATATGTATAACAAATAAACTTCTACAATATATAACCAATTTTAAGATAATAAACAATAGTAAAAACTCATAAAAAAGGGTAATTTACAAGGCACTTGTAATCACTTTAAACTTCCATTTTACTCAGTTAAAAAGAAAGATTGATATATTTTATCATAAATAAAATTATATCAAGGTAGATAAAAATTTGAATAGTCTAAATACCTTATAGTTATGCTCTAAAATGCAAATATTCTGACTAGAAGTGAAACCAAGGTTAAAACACAAAGCAAAACACAACCTGAATGTTCTTGAAGAAAAATAAAATGCCTTTTGAAATTTGAATTTGCACACTAAGGCAGGCAATCATATACAATATTGGAAAATCAAAGCTATCAAGCAAGAAAAAAGCTTTCCATTTAGAAATAATACTTCAGAATGTAATAGACTTTAAAAGAACACTTTCAAGGTTGTTAGGCCATTTTTGTGTCCTCTCTCAGGAGTTATATTGTGAGACTCTTCCCCAAAGAAATACAGATATTTTCTTCCCAATCTATTCTTCCTTTAGTAGGAGAAGAACAGGGAGGGAAGAAAAGTCAAATTGTCCTACAATTTTTTCCAGAAACATGCCATTACACTTGTTCTCTGGTTCCTCTTTACAATAGAAAGATCTAGCAAGCAACTTGCTATTCTTTTTCAATCTAAAGGCATTCTGCATAGTGGATTCTTGCAGCAAAACTGAAGCAGATGGAGGAAGTATTGAATGGTAGAGGGAATTATCAGTGTACTTGCAAAACTTAAAGTAATATATTTATCAATATTTCTTGGTTCAATGTATATAAAAAGACCACACATTTCTATATGTTAATGATAAGTTAAATACATGAAATAAAGTGCAACATGTATTAAGAAATGGGACATGAACAATGCAAGTCCAAGAAACAATGTCCTTACTAAATAAAGACACAACATCTTCAGGCTTGGCTAGCCTGATCTCTTTATACAAGCCAAATGCAAACATTTTTTATATAATAGAAACTAAGAAATGATATTCCTATTAGAGGTATGAAAACTCAATTCAGAGTCAGAAACCATTCTAGTGCTAGTCCTGGCTCAGCCACTCACTATTTAAAACTCTTACACCCTGAATCTCAGATGTCTAACCCAGAAAATGAAGGGCTCTGATTAATTTCTGAATTTATTTGATAATATCTTAATATAATATTGTGTTAAGACCATTTTTATAGATGGTAAAAGCTCTAAATTTATTTGAAAAATAATTAGTAAAAATTGAAAATTATAAATATTTGTAACTAAAAAGAGAAACTATTATATTGAAAAACTTCATAAAGTTATGTTTGCAGC
The DNA here is from genome assembly GCF_041296235.1 of Equus asinus. Lineage (NCBI taxonomy): Eukaryota > Metazoa > Chordata > Mammalia > Perissodactyla > Equidae > Equus > Equus asinus. The sequence continues at coordinate 114,966,783 of NC_091792.1, read as the reverse complement.
TATGTTTTTGACTCATCTGGAATAAAACGTATACATTTGAAGGTAAAAAGAAATTTCCCTCTTGAATATAATAAAGATTTAAGCACAACACATTGTTTTATTGTTTTGCTTTTTTGTTTGTTGTTACTTTACTATAAACACAGCAAATAGTGAGCTATTCTGACAATGGACTATCTAGTTACATCTTTCTGTTCGAAGCTTCACAAATAAAAGTATGGCTTTGTGGCCTGTACCACTCAGTTATTCTTGTTACTTAAATGTCTGTTTTTATTAGTACACATAAATCAAAAAATAACGTGGTTATTTTTTCTTTAAAAAATGCTGAAGAGGTACCAAACAGTAGACTCTATGTAATATGTGTTTTTCACAGGGAGATAAATAGTTATTTTACAATGTGAGGAAATCAGAGCAGGAGGTCATTCATTTAGACAGCGCCGCATGATCAGTCCTTTGGGTAACCCGGACTGGTTTAGGATTGCTTACTCCGTTTCTTCTTTCAGCAAAATAATTTGGTCTAGTAGACTAGCATAGAGCGTACTAAGTCCAGGTCAAAATGGATAACCCACTGATGTGAAAGGATCTTAAGGCCCTGTTCAAACCTTTATACCTACTGTGACAGTCAGCCTCCCAGATGGCCCAGCCTCCCAAAGTGTTCCTACTTCCTGTGTTTATGGCCTTGTATAGCTCCTACCACACAGAATAGAGCTGGTATATGTATCCGACAGGGTATTAAGGATGTGACAGAGTGTGAATCCCAAGACTAGGTGATGAAAGACATTGGCTTCTGTCTTATACTTTCTCTTGGATTACTTACTCTGTGAGAAGTTAGCTGCCATGGTGCAAGGATATAAATGCACCCCTTTGAAGAGGTCCCTGTGGGGAAAACCTAAGCATCCTGCCAACAGCCAGTAAGGAACTAAGATCTTCTTCAGACAGCAGTGATGCTGAATGAACCATCTTGAAAGTGGATCCTCCAGCACTTGTCAAGCCTTCAGATAAATACAACCCCAGCTGACATCTGGATAACAACCTCCTGGGAGATCCATTGCCAGAGTCACCCAACTAAACCACCTCCAGATTCTTGACCCTCAGAACTCTGTGAGATAATAAATGATTATAGTTTTAACTAGCTAATTTAGGGGATAATTTGTTATGTAGCAATAGGTAACTAATACAATACTAAGAACTTTTGATCTTTTATTTTTAAAAAAGCGTTTTGTCATCACCACCTCACCATACACAAACACACCTGCATTTGTACATATACAAATGGAAAATGTATTCAAAAAAATTTTTTTTCTACCCCAAATACACTCAGAAAATATTCACCTTTTCTAAATAATTTTCTCTTAGTTACTTTCACTATACGTTAAAAATTGCTATAATTTTAAGATACTTTAAAATCATTCTGTCTAACAGTCAGGAATTAATTTTATTTTTAAAATATTCTTGTATTAGGCAAAATTAATTTAACCTAATAGTTTGCAAATACTTCCCAAGACTAATAAGCCTGAACTCTATTACATAAGTAAATCATTAAAAAATAAACCATTTTCACTCTCACAGACATTTGGTGTTCCCATTACTAAGACAGCTTATGCTAACAGAGACTTTCTTATTTTGACATTCATAAAGGTAGTCTCCAGAACCACAACAACTTTGCACCTGACACTAAACATGTAAGTAACTTTGCCATCAACACACAATGCTTCTTGGCTAAGGCCTTTACTGTAACACATACACACATTCACAAGCATTGATTGTTTTGCTGCTTCAGCTGGTTTGTCTGCTTGCCACAAAGAACTCCAAAGTACAACATCTTGAAGACATTCCTTATATTTAACACAACAGGAAACCACTTTTGCACTCCCAATTGGTTGTGATTTTTTTTTTTGAAGTAAGGGCACTACAGATTAGAAAAGCATGCAAGAGTTGTTTGTTTCCCACAAACTGGCCATCTTGCTGTGAGAAAAGGGGAGCTCCCATCACAGGCTGCTGCAGAAATGCACTGATTGGCACTCTGCTGACTCGCTGATCTTAAGCACAACCAGCAGAAGCCTGATTGTAATTATTCTTGTTCCAGCTCTGTGTATACATCAGGTGCTGCAGGCTCTCAGGGATGCGCTGGTTAGTATCAAAACCCAACCGAGCTGGAGAGTTCCCCTTACTCGCTCACTGGTAGGCAAGGAAACACATTTAACATGGCTAAGTTGTTTGCAAGCCAAGTCAAACATAGCCGGGCTCATGATCGGAGCCTGGCCAAGTGCTCATAGTGGGTGGTCAATGCACATTTGTCTAATTTAATTGAATGATCACACAGAGCTTTAAACTAAACCGGAGCTTTAAAAAGTTTCCATTATAGGCGCCAGCTTTTAACGCTAAAATATGATGGCAGATTCGTATTCTCAGAATGTGATTACCAGGGTCTTTCTGAAAACGTCCTGTGGCGTAGGCTAGAATTAGTATATGTGACCATTGTGGTCACAATGGAAGCTTCTGCCATATTTTCTAGCCTTCCTAGAGAGGTAATGAACTATCCAGTATCGTTTTAATGAATCCATTCTCATTTTCAATTATGCAGAGTTATTTTCTGTTTCTTACAACTGAGGATTTTGACTGTCACAGAGGTCCTTTAAAGACTATATTCTAGAATTTGAAGCTTTCAGGCAACTAAAATAGAGAAAAAAAGAAACTTTTGGTATCGATACAGAACATCGTGACATTAAAATATGTTTCAACATGATACTATTTTTAAAGACATCATAACACTAAAGTAAGACAAACAATTTCTGAATTTAAAAATCCATTAGATTTACTGTATTTAGCTCCATGGCAAAGATAAAAGTTTTTCTTTTTTTTTTTCTTTTTTTTTATTATTATTTTATTGAGGTCATAGCTGTTTATAATATTGTGAAATTTCAGGTGTACATTATTATTTATCAGTTTCTGTATACACTGCTTCATGCTCCCCACCAACAGTCTAATTCTTATCCATTGTCACATATATATGTGTGTTCCTTTACCCCTTTTGCCCACCCCCCCAATCCCCTTCCCCTCTGGTAACCACTAATCTGTTCTCCTCGTCCATGTATTTGTTTATCTTCAACATATAAGTCTTCAAAGAATCATTTTTCATAGGGAAAACGGTACTCCACAAGCATTTGGGAATCACTGCTCTAGCACATTCAGCTGCACGTATATTCCTAACCAACCCTCTCACCATACCTCATGAAACTACCATTTTATCTCATCTTTATTATTCCCCCAAATTTTCTTCTTTCATTCCTATGTAATGACATTTTAATGAATTTAATTAACAACAGAGTATGGATAAACTAGGCTGGGGAAAAGGCTTAAAAAGAAATAGATCCTGAAGTTGAGCTATAGAGGCAACACAATCTCTGTCAAAACCCCAGTTGGCTTTTTCTGGCAGAAATTGACAAACTGATCCTAAAATTCATAAGGAATTGCAAGGGATCCACAATAACCAAAAAATATGTATATACACCTTGAAAAACACCAAAGTTGAGGAATTTCCAGTTCCTGATTTCAAAATTTACTAGAAAGCCACAGTAAACAATACTGTGTGGTATTAACATAAGTATATACATATAGATTAATGAAGTAAAATTGATAGTTCAGAAAGAAACCCATGCATTTATAGTCAATTGATTTTCTATAAGGCAATTCAATGAAGAAAGAATAGTTTTTTCAACAAATGGTGCTGGGACAACCGTATAGCGATATTCAAAAGAATGAAGTTGGACATATACCTCACACTATATACAAAAATTAACTCAAAATGGATCAAAGACCTAAATGTAAAAGATAAAACTCTTAGAAGAAAACATAGGTGTAAATCTTTGTGACCTTGGATTAGGCAAATATTCTAAGGTATGACAACAAAACACAGAAAAAAATAGATAAATTAGATTTAATCAAAATTTAAAACCTTCATGCTTCAAATGATGCTCTCAAGAAACTGAAAAGACAAAACATGGAATGGGAGAAAACCTTTGCAAATTATATATATGATAATAGTCTATTATCAAGAATATATAAAAAAACTATTACAATTCAACAGTAAAAAGTCAAATAACTCAATTTAAAAATAGGGCAAAGGAACTGAATAACCATTTCTTCAAAGGAGATATACAAATGGCCTATATGCACATAAAAAGAGACTCAGCCTCTTTAGTCATTAGGGACTTGCAAATCACAACTAAAATGAGACACTACTTCGTACTCACTAAGATGATTATAATCAAAACGACAGAAAATAAAAATGTTGGTGAGGATGTGGAGAAATTGGAATCCACATACACTTCTGGTAAGAATGTAAAATGGTGTGGTCACTTTTGAAAAACAGTTGACCAGTGGCACAAAAGATTAAATACAGAATCACAATATGACTCATTCTGGAAAAGTCAAAACTTTAGGGATGGAGAACAGCTCAGTGGTACCAAAGGTTGAGAGTAGAGGTAGCAGTTGCCCACAAAGGATCTGCAGAAAGGAATTTTAAGGTGATGTAACTTTTCTGCGTATGACTGGGGTGTTAGATACACGACTGTATGAATTTGCCAGGATGCATAGAATTATACACAACAAAGATTGAACTTTCCTGTTTGCAAATTTTAAAACTCAACCAGGATGTCGAGGGATTGCAGGATGGAATGCAGACCGTCACCAAAACAATCTTATTATGTTACAACTATATGACATAATTTCACTGAAGGGGGTGAGGAAAAAAAAGAGCTGACCTAAATAACTTGAAAACAACGTCTTGGCTGGATACTATAAGGCCAAAGATAAAAAGAACTGTACACAACCACTATTGTTTTGTTGGTAAATTTGTCTCTCACAGGGATCTGGATTAGCAATTCTAAAACTACTTTACATGCATCTAGGGTTGAACATATAATTAAACAAATAGTACCTAATGGGACCTAGTTTCTCACTGCAGAGAAAGAAGTTACAAAAAAGCAAGGAAGAAAGGCTACAATGAACCTTATGGTGCTGAGTTAGTTTCAGAGATACCAGTATGAACTTATGACCTTTATTTTCATATAGATACAGATAGACAGATTCGGTAATATAGATATGTGTGTATACATGGGTTAGTATACATGCATATATTTCCTAGCTTTGTCAGCTAAGAACTTAAAAGCTGACATCCTGTAGCAAAAAGCACTCCGCACCCAGATATTTGTTTCCAAATACCTAATTCTGAAAAGAATTAGGGTTCCTTCAAAAAATGACTTATTCTAAGGCTGGAACTAAGAAAATACAAGATAAGCCTGGAGCATCTTACAGTGTGGGAAAGTGAGAAAGTGTTCAAGAAAAGGAGAAGAGGTAAGAGCCCCTGTCAAAGGGGCACAGAAGTAAAACTGAAAGAGTTCTCAATGGGTAAAGACGGAACAATTTCCATATCATGATAAAGATCATATTGAATTATAAACCCAAGAACACAATAAATATTCATCCATCCATGCTGATATAAATAACTGAATAAATAAATAAATATGGAGAAGGAACAAATCTCTTTACAGAAGAATTTTGATGAATAAATGTAGCAGGAATGAGGGAAATAGAACACTACACTAATAATTGCTACAGGCAAAGCCCACTGACGAATGCTAAAACTAGGAAGTAAAATCTTAAGGAGAAACAGAATGTTTGCAGAGCTTCAAAATATCTCCCCTAAAGTATTTATTAATAATTGTGGTGATTTTTACCATGTGTTCACAACGTCATTGCTACTCCTCCCTCCAGAAAGTGAAATTCAACTCCCTTCCCCTTGAGTCTAGGCTGGATTTAGTGACTTGAGTGTAACAAGGGAAATACAGTAACTTTACAGTAGAGAAATTTGGCAGACTCCACTTTAAGTCGTATAGTTTTTGAAGGCTATGGCAACAAAGTAACACAAACTCTGTGGCTTAAAAACGGAAACTTCTCTCACAGTTCTGGAGGCTAAGAGTCCAAAATCAAGTTGTTGGCAGAGCCATGCTTACCATGAAGGCTCTAGGGAAAAATTCTTCCTTCCCTCTTCTTGCCAACGCTTGGCATTCCTTGGCTTCATTCCAATCTCTGCCTCTGTCTTCCTAGGGCCTTCTTCCCCGCCTCTCTGTGTCTATTTCCAGATTTCCCTCTCAAAAGTATAACAGTCATTGGATTTAGGGTCCAATCTAATCTAATGTGACTTCATCTTAATGTGATTACATCTGCACGACCCTTACAAATAAGGTCTGATTTTTCATGTCCCAGGTGGACATAAACTTTGGGAGACACTATTCAACTCTGTACAAGTGATCAAGATGAACACCAACAGTAAAAATCACTTTGATATCATCTTCCCACTGGTTTTATAAGAGCTGATTTGATGTCTTTGCAGACAATTCCCACCTCTTGGAGCTTGGCCTGTTGATCATCTTTTCCATGTGAGTTGTGATTTTCCTGGTTCTTCATATGCTAAGTAATTTTGGATTTTATTCTGGGCATTTTGAATAGTATGTTATGAGACTTTAAGTTTTATTTAAATACTATGGATAATGTTGATGTTTTGGTTTTAGCAGATAATCAACTCCATTGGGTACAGGTTCGAAGAACTGACCAACATGTCATAGGTGTGGTTTCATTGTCCCTTCTATTTTTAAAGGCTTTATAGTGCTATTTGGATCTGTCCTCTGTGTGTGCCACTCATTGGTCAGCCTGGGACTTGATTGAGGGTCTGTCTCTTACTTACATTCTCAAAGTCATTGATATGCTATTTAGGACCACATCCATAATTATACATCTCAGGAGTGCTCACAAGAGCTCCTAACAAATTTACATGGGGTGCTTTTCCAAGCTCCTTCCCCTCCATGATTTCCCTGATACTGTCCAGTTCCCTGGAGCTCCCCTTTTCAGTCCTCCATCCAGAAAACTGGGGCCATATTTACCTCACTCTACCACACACTTCCTGCATCTGGAGTGGAGTTGTGGTAGGATAGAGAGAAACCAAAAGCAACAAAGGTTTACCCTATGCTCTTGGGAGCATGCTTCCTCTGATCACAGAGGAAGTTTTCCCTCCCTGTCAGTTTTAGGCACCGGTGGCCCCATGCTATCACTACTGTCACCACCAGATCTCTTTCCTGCTCATCCACCATAAAGCAGAGTGCTTGTCTTGGAGCTTTCTCTGTCTTTGTCAATGTCCACTTCTGGGTTTCAGATTGCGTTGAGTCTAGGCTAGGAAATAATGTTAAAAAATGGTAAACTCACTACCAGTCCAGCGTCACTAAAACTTGTTGTCTTTTTTGCTACTATTTACTTTTCAGAGTCCTCAGATCACTTCTTCATTCATTTTGTCCAAGTTTTTAGCTCACTCAATAGGAGAGATAGGGTAAACTATGCTTATCTCTTTTACCTGGAACCAGAGCCACCGTAACGGAAACAAGCTAGAAATAAATAACAGAAAGATATCAGGACAATCTCCAAATATTTTGAAGTCAAACAAAATATTGTACATAAACAGAGTGCATCAAGGGACATTAGAATTTGTTTTGAACTAAACGAAAATGAAAATACAACATATCAAAATTTGAGGAAAACAGCTAAAGCAGTGCTTAGAGTGAAAATTATGCCATTAGATATTCATTTTAGAAAAGAAGACATAAAATCTATAAACTAAGCTTTGAAGGGTGGCAGACTATTTCTCCCCAAAATATGCAACTTTAGCATGTTGATTATTTGAACTGTAGGCCCTTGAAATACAGCAAATGTAGGGAGAGGGTATCCCTGAACTCCCCTTATCTGCCCAAAGACAGATCCTCCAAAAGGAATTCAACTGTTGTAAATCCCCTCCCTGGGAGTTTCATCAACCAAGGAAGATTGACATTTATAGCAAGAGGTGAGACTAGATGTTGACACCACACCCAAACTTTGTCACAAACTATCATACGTCCCACCTATTCTTCTAAAGCCCCGTTCATCTTTCTTAAGAATCATTTGCAGGGCCAGCCTTGTGGAGTAGTGATTAAGTTTGTGTGCTCCCCTTCTGTGCTCTAGGGTTCGTGGCTTCAAATTCCAGGCACAGGCCTATGCACCATTCATCAAGCCATGCTGTAGTGATGTCCCACATACAAAACAGATACTAGCACAGATGTTAGCTCAGGGACAATTTTCCTTAAGCAAAAAGAGGAAGACTGACAATGGATGTTAGCTCAGGGCCAATCTTCTTCACCAAAAAAAAAATCATTTGCTCTCTGCTAAGAGTCTTACATCCCCCTACTCTTTCTGTATTAAGATGATACTTAAACCTGAATTCTAAGCCACTTCTTTGAGTTATTCGTTTTTTCCTGGGTATCTCCCACATACGTTGAGGTACACAGGTTAAAGACTTCTGTTTGTTTTTCTCTTGTTAATCTGTTTTTCATTACAGAGATCTTAGCTAAGCACTTAGTAGGATGGAGGGAATATTTTTGTTCCTCCCCTACAGTTTTCAGTTTCAGAAATTAGATAAATAAAAGCTAAATAAACCCAAAGCAAGGGGAAGGAAGGAGATAATAAAGACAAAACAGAAATCAATAAAAATTAAAAACAGAAGAGAAACAATAGAGAAAATCAATGAAACCAAATGCTGCTCTTCGAAAAGATACATAAGCCAACCTACTTGCTGTTTGGATCAAGATGATGATAGAGTAGGGATGGTTAGAAGTAGTCAGATTCTGAACATATCTGATGGTAGAGCCTACAGGATTTTTGATATATTAACAGAAGGCTGTGAGCAAAAGAATCAGAGATGTCTTCAAGGGTTTGGGACTGAGCAACTAGAAGAGTACATTTGCAATGTACTGAGAAAAGGAAGACTGAAGAAGGAGCAGATTTGGGAGGTGTATCAGTCAAGATTTGTTTTTTTCTGCACATAACAGAGGAACCCATATATAAGCAACTTTAAAATTATGTAAGCTTATTTATATGTCATGTAAAACAAGTCTGGAGATAGATAACTAAAAATATCATTGGGAGATTCAAGTTTATTTATTTATGCTTCACTATCCTGGCACATGTTTTCCATTCTCAAAGTCACCTATTGTGGTCCAGATGAGACTTAATCCAGCAAATACACACACATTCAAGGTCAAAAAAGAAAGTCAGGCCCTTATGAAGGGAGTCCTTTCAACTGTGTCAGCTCTCTTTAAACAGCCCCAGAGTAAGTCCCGTGTGACAGATCCATTTATACCACATTGGTTAGAATTAGTTTGCATAACAAACCGTATTGCAAGGAAGATTAGACAATGTGTTAGCTGATAATAGGCATTGATGTATCCCACTAAAAACAGGGCTCCAGAGGGCACAGTGTAAGAATTTTGTGTGATGAGAAGAAGATGGAGATTAGGAGATATACCGAGCCATGTGTGGGTGAAATATGACAATGAGAAAATCACGGGAATTTTGTGATAGATGTACACATAGGACATAATGGCATGGAGAGCAGCTTGAGAAATGCTAACCATTCACAGTATGTGGAATAAATGAAGGTGATCCAATGGCACCATTCAAGAGATCTAGCCTGTTCAAAAAGCCAGCTGGATGATCACAAACGTTTTGAAAGAGAAAATTCAAGGGTTATTGAACAGGATAGAGAGAAGAAAAAACAGGCAAAAAATGCTTCAAAGTGAAAGACAAGAGATAGAATTTAGAAAAAATATCTGAGGAGAACAGCAAAGAAATGTTCATAGACTGCTTGTGACCTAAAGCGTGGGGAAGAAGGGAGAGGGTAACAGTAATTTGTACTAAAAATGTGGTCATTGGTATTGATCAATTGCTGCAAACCTAGTTTCGATTATAGAACAGCTACTATAAACGATGCACAGTGCAGATGGGCAGCATCATATCTTTATTGCTAATTATTCCAATTTCCAATTATTGGTAATATCGGTAATTATTAAAGATATTTTTACCAAGTAATGTAGCAAAAGAAAAAATAACTACATTCACTTTATTTAGATGGCATTGGGTTTGGGGGTTTTCTTTCAACCACCAAGTTAAGAGGGAAAAAAATCTTTTTTTGTCATTCTGCTCTAATGGAAATACCACGATACATTAATAATTACAAACCAATGACAACCATCTACAAAGGCTGTGTTTTTATTAATGTAACAAGTAATATGAAATATGTGTAAGTGGTAGTTCATAGGATCAATATATTTTTGTTTAGTACATAAGATAGGAAAAGATTAACATTTTATTGTTTGTATCAGTAAAGAATTATCTCATCGAAGACTAGCTCATTTCATCATCCGTACCAAAGATGAGGGAATGCCTAAGAGGAAATTCATATGGAAGTAAGAGAATATAAAACAATAACTGGACAATCTTCTTTATGATTATTTCCTACCATTATTTAAATCCACCCATATAACAATTGTCAAAAATATCCCAATTCCTTTCCTTCCTGTCTTTTGTTTTTAAAGACTCTTAACCTACATGAAAAAAATCCAAAATATTCCACTTGACTATATAACTTGACCCAACATTATGGAAATACCTAAGTTTTCACTAATAACTTCATTTCCCTTCTATTCAAACTAAGTTGCTGGGGAAATTACTTTCCGTAGGTCTTTAAATGGTTGCAAATATCAACAAGTGATTCAGTAACTACTTGAATGATTGTTTGATTTAAATCTAAACTATTTTATTGGTTCTAAATGAATCCAGGATGGTAACAGTTTTATAGAAGCAAAGACTTTAAAAGAGAATATTTTTATGGCCTAAAAACTGTCCTGAAGAATCTTCCAACAAAGATATTTCATCCCACACTTACTAGTCCCTTTGTATAAATGAAGAAGTGAGTCTCTGTAATATAAACAAAAGGGAAACATGTAATAACACTTGAGCAATGTATTAAAAAGGAAACTACCCTTTAGAGATAATGGATCTATTCTCTACTCCATGCATGAATGCAACTCTCATTAACGCTAATGGAAATTGCGCATGAGCATCAACAAAATATACCTGGTGTAACGGATTTCCAAAACGGGTAATGGCATCTAATCTATTCCTGGCAGAGCTGTGTCTTTATGCAGCCAAACAAAAAGTACTCCTGAAATTTGGGGATAGAGATAAGCATTTAAGTAAAGAATTTTAAAGTACTAACAAACTCTGAAAACACAGCAGCAGCTTTGTATATTTTTCACTCAAAAAATAAACTCCTTCCAGTTACTCTGATTACTTCTCTCCTGCCATTTCAAAGCAATAATGCCATCTAATCAATTGAATAATATAAGCTATAATGCACTGATACAAAGTTAGTGCTCATAAAAGTTTGGTTGTTTTCCCAATCTTATTTGGATATTCTGTTTAGAAAATTGCCATGATATTAGCTATCGATAATCCAGAAATCTTTTTTCACTTGAAATCAGAGGTTCCCGATTATAGATTATCTATTGATGTTTTGGTAGCTAAAGTTAGCTGCCTGAGGCTTTTTTACTATAGACTTTTTTAAAAATCAGATAGTCACAACATCCAGCAAATGGAATTTTTTGTTAAGCAAATTATAGATATACTTTAATTTATTGATAATAGTCGTTAGATATTAATATAATACTCCAATAAACATCAAAATATATGTTGGAAACCAGGGCAGTTTTGTTAATCCTTCACCTAAATATCTTCCATGATTTCTGTCAGAGATATTATGTCAGTGTAGAACACCAGTGCTTATGTTCAGAAATGCTCCAGAACACTCTCTCTATACAGCTGGTCGGTGTTCAACCACATGACAGAGAATAGGTAATTGTTATGAAATAAGCTACTTCACAGTTCATAGCCTTGGTTTTTGTTTTAAGCAGTTAATTACTCAGTTTATCTAAATAAGGAGTTCTTATCCATTTCATGTATTGATATCTTAGCAGTTTTCTCTGATCTTTCCTCTGCAATTTTTTCCTACTAAAATTCTTAGAAACTTCCCAGTCACATTTCTTGCTTCTTGTTCAATAATGGGGATTGTTCATGGTCAACATGTACATCTCTCTGTCTGTCTGTCTCTCTGTCTCTGTTTTTCTCTCTTCTGCCTTTTGCTTTCCTCTGTCAACTCTATCGTAAGCATTTCTCCTCTCCTTCTCCCATTTAACGGGGTGGAACAAGTTAACTGTCTTCAAGTTTTCAAGAATAGTGTGCAAGATGGAAACCAAACCGATTTAATGCTGACATAAACATCTTCATATTTTCCATAATAATCACATATATAAATATACTACTGAAATGTTTTGAGAAAGATTGAAGCTATGCCTTTTGAAAGCTAAAATTTGAGAGAGGAGGAAAAAACAGAGAGAGATACTGACAAAGATTCTGGCAGCAGCATAGATCAAACCAGTAGTGAAGGAAGCTGGCAAGAATAGAACTAACATATTGGAAATTGCCTATATGCCTGACACTTTAAATATTAAGTATTACTGCCATACATTTAATATCATCCAAAGAGACTAAAGCTCAGAGAGATTCAGTAAATTTCCCAAAGACACACATGTTATAAATAGTATATGTGTATTGGACTCCAAATGTCTAAAAGACATTGAATGGATGACCTTTGACCTCCTACAATACAGCGCCAAAGAAGAAACACCATATAAACCATTACTTATTATAATTAAAAGAATCTATTTTTAGTGTTCTAAAAACAACATGCTTTAGACAAGTAACTATCATTCTCTTTACCATTTTCTTCATTTACATCTGTTAGTTTTGAATTTAAAGATGCAACGTGGCATAACAGAAGAAACATTTTTGGGATAATCCAAAAACATACATGTTCCAATCCCAAAAATAGTTGTTATAAAGTTTCTGGTCTTTATCAAAGGTTAAATAACTTGTTTGTGCTTCAGTCTCCATAGCTGCAAAATTGGAGCTGAATATTTACCCTATTGATTTGCTAAGATGAAACATCCTGTTACATCCTATGCGCAAAATAAACTACTGTTACTTTATCACCACCACCATCAACAGTATTCAAGTTAATACAATGAGGTTAGAAAGAATTGCTTCATAATCTAGCATGTATATGCACAATTTACTAAAATGAGTTTTTTAGGTTGTGAACAATACCCACTAATTGATGAGCATTAAGTTAATTAAGGTACACAAAGCACTAATTGCAGGGAACAGAAAAGATTCCCTAACGCAAATGTCTCACAAGAGAGAGAATGACTGTGATATCATCTATCAGAGTGTATGAGTTCCATCAGCACACTACACTTTTTTTTCTCTGCAAAATCTAAATTTGTACACCCAAATGATAAATTTGTGCCCTTGGAAACTTAAACTAATCAAAAAGTTTTCTTCCTTCCTTCCAACCTTTTCTTCCTCCTTTGTTTCTTTCTTTCTCTCTTTCTCTTTCTTCATTTTCAAAAATTTAAAGTTCATTCAATACTCTAAGAAAATAAAATAATTTGCTGACTTTCTCCCTTAGTTCATTTTCTTTTTCCATTCCTCTCCCCAAACTCTTTTTTCCAGTTCCTTCACTTCCAAAAAAGTCTCAAAAATTCATTCACTCTAGAATATAAACAAACACCAGATTAGAATTACAGTAGCATTTATGGAAAAGAGAAAGGTGTTATTTTACACTTAGTTTAAACCAAAGTAACCAAATCATCTAACAAGCAATTCAAAGTAAGAAAATTTGGCCCCCAAAAACCTGACTGATTTATGAATGGCCTCTTTGCTGAATTTTCATAGCTGCATCTCTACAAAGTCCCAAAATATTGACTCAATACTTAGAGAAAAAATATCAGAAGCAAAATAGAAGCACCAAATGCACAGGAAATCAGCTAGATGGCTTGTAGAGCATGCATTATAAATTTATCCCAAACCTCTTATCAAGGTGGAGCATTGAATATTAATAATAGGTAAAAAGATCCTGAATCCTCTTGTGGAAAGACGAACCACAACCATAGTAAGTTATTTATGTGCTCTTCCCAACATTTTTCCTTTGTTCAGTTTAAACCTGTGTCTCCTAAAAATAAGAACATCAGCTATGTCTGCTTAGGAGTTGGAAAAAAGAATACTCATCCTTCCATCTTGGTCCATATTTGCCAATGTACTATGCCTTCGCGTTTACTGTATCAAACAATATTCCAGTCACCACCTTAGCCATCTGCCCTTCAATCTTTGATTAGTGTAGTGGAATTTCACATATGCCTTAAGAATTGCCTTCCAGTCTGTTCTGAACCCATCTTATACCATGTCATGTTTTTTTTCAGGTCTGAATAGCTAAACCTTAAATTTAATGGATTAAAGCAATGCTTTTTTTTATTATTATTATTAAAAACACATACTGAGAAAAATGAACTCAAAAAAGAATAAAGATTGACTCTGTAAATTGGAACACTTAAAGCTCAAAACACAAAAGAGAATGGAGTCACATTAAAATAAGTATAATTTAAAAGTCAAATTTAAATATATGCAGAAAGCATATGAAATTGTGTGTATTTTAGCCATCAAGAACAGACAATATTATTTGCCTCAAAATTCTTAAGTTTCTTTAATGAAATAATATAATGTTTAAAATATAGAGAAAACCACCGTAAAAACTAAGTAGTGTTACTATGGCAACAGAAAACCATTCAACTAGTCTTAGGCACTAAGAAAAGTGAAAATGAATTCTTGTTCCATGAGAAATAGTATTAAAGGGAGATATACAATAAACTAGTTACACTTTTGACCTAATAAATATTTCAGTAATATTTAAAAGCACATTTAGTATAGAAACCTTATATTCTGAGTCTTTGGAAATAAATTTTTTAAAAATTAAGAAAACCAGCTCTAATTGTAAAGATGACATATGATGTCTCTTGGGATAAAGATGGTACATCAAATGAATTGATTTCCTTTATTGCTTCATTCAACATATATTTATTAGACTTCTGCTATGTTCCGGCACTGTGATAGGTAGTGTGGATAAAATAGTGAAGAAACTACATAAATCCTATTATCCTGGAGAGAAAATGAAGCAGGAAAAAAGACACTAATCACTTAATCATGAATATATAATTATATATAACCATGAGATCTTTAAATATGTTGTGGCTGCTGTCAGAGGCAATGGGTAGAAAGAGGGATAGAGAAAGAATTCCTGACATAGGGAGAATGTATGATGAATTCTAGAAACTGTTAAAAAAAAAAAAAACCCAGCTGGGGCCCAATCACACAGGATCTTGTAGACCAGGTAAGACTTTGGTCTTTAGCCTAAAGGCAATAGAAATCTATTGAAATGCTAATCAGAGAAATGAAAGGGTCATATTTTCATCAGAGAAAATTAAATTTCAGACTACCTTGCTCAGCTTTGTTGTGGAAACCAACATAAAAGCTTATAAAACAACAAAAGGTTTTTACGTGAATGGCTGCTGGTCAGCTGGCAGCTCAGTTCTGGCGGCCAGGCTATACTTTTGCTCCCCAAGATTTTTTCATTTTCAGATCAGGCTGAAGGAGCAGCTCCTATTTGGGAAATGCTCTTCTCATGGCAAATCAAAAAGAGCTCCCAGCCATGTTGTCACAAACAGCAAGATTTCATCTTTTTTTAAGTCTGAGTAGTATTCTGTTGTGTGCGTATATATATATATATATATATACCACATTTTATTTATTCATTCATCCATCAATAGGTACTTAGGTTGTTTCCAAGTCTTGGCTATTATACATAATGCCTCAATGAACACAGGAGTTCAGGGGCCAGTCACTTGGTGGAGTGGTTAAGTTCACGCACTCCGCTTGGGCAGCCCA
The DNA here is from genome assembly GCF_041296235.1 of Equus asinus. Taxonomy (NCBI): domain Eukaryota; kingdom Metazoa; phylum Chordata; class Mammalia; order Perissodactyla; family Equidae; genus Equus; species Equus asinus. Next base: position 114,951,030 of record NC_091792.1, on the reverse strand, counting down.
GGGTTTCACCGGTTTGGATCCTGGGGGTGGACATGGCACTACTCATCAGGCCATGCTGAGGTAGCATCCCACATGCCACAACTAGAAGGACCCACAACTAAAAATATGCAACTATGTACGGGGGGCTTTGGGGAGAAAAAGGAAAAATAAAATCTTTGAAAAACAAAAATGAGCATAGGGGTTCATTTGGCGGTTGCCAGAGGGATAGAGGGTGAGGGGAGGGCGAAAGGGGTAAGGGGGGACATTTGTGTGGTGACAGGTAGAAACTAGACTTTTGGTAGTAAACATGATGTAGTCTATACAGAAGTGATGTACGTCTGAAATTTAATAATATTATAAACCAATGTTAACTCAACAAAAAGAGAAAAAAGAGCCCCCAACAACACACAATGTTCTCAAAGCCTCTGGCTAAAAGTAAAATAACATCTTTTTTACTCCAATTCCATTGGCCTCCACAAGTCACATGGGCAAGACTGACCAAATGTACCTTACCTAATGTGTACCTTACCTAATGAGAAGCAAGGCAAGCCATATGACAAGGAGATGAGAGGGGAGACATATAACCCTTCATTTAGGAAGGGAAAGAATAGTTAGGAACAACAAAACAATCTGCCACAGAGAATTTTCTAACTTACCCATGTTTAAATACGCTTTTGTGACTCTAATAAATAAAAGTAGAAGATCACATAGCAAGGTCATATCATTCTTAAAGTTACTTTGCTTGTTACTTAGGTATGAGGAGACAGGTGGCAGATCTATCAGGAGTGAAGCTTTAAAGGAGAAATTCAAGGATGACTACTTCAAGCAATAATTTGAAGGCATATTACAACCTCATAAAATATGTATCCTCCAATAAAAAGAAAACAAAATTAAAAACCACCTCAGCTAATAGATTTCTATGCTTGCATTTGTAACTCATATGTATTTACTATTTTATTTCATCTCCATTAAACAATTTAATTTTAAAGATTTCATGACCAGAATATTAGGGCTTATCTCTAGTTATTTGTGCCCATATGCATCAGAAATATACACCGCACTATCTCATGTAAACAAACACTAAAACTTAGCCAACCACTTCCTATAAAATAAATGTAGCTAATTCAGGAACATACTGAGAGTAATAGTTTGGCACTTAAAACATGAATCATATTTTATTTGAGAATTGATAGTTTAACTTCATCAGATCTAGATAACCAAAATCTGTGCTGACTAAAGTAATAACTTCTTCATTTTGTACTTTTTAATGATGAGAGAATTTGTAAACCCATAAACAATTATTCTTTGCCACTAAAACACTTGCCTACAGATGTTAGCTCAGGGACAATCTTCCTCAAGCAAAAAGAGGAAGATTGGCAATAGATGTTAGCTCCGGGCCACTCTTCCTCAACTGCCCCTCCTCAAAAATAACTTGCCTAGTGATCTGGCCTCAAGGGAATTTCACCAGTCTGTCTAGAAATTTGAGCACCTTCTGCCTGAGCAAAGTGTCCCCAATCATAGGAATTTTAATGTTCTTAAAAAAGTATTTTATTCATACAAATATATACTAATTTTCATAAGTATTATTTCATGAAAGTTTATTTTCATTAAGTACACCCATTTAAAAATGACTCATTTGTGGGGCCAGCCCAGTGGCATATCAGTTTAGTTCCAGTGCTCTGCTTTGGTGGCCTGGGGGTTCCCAAGTTCGGATCCTGGGCACGGACATATGCACCACTATCAAGCCATGCTGTGGCAGGTGTCCCACATATAAAATAGAGGAAAATGGGCACAGATGTTAGCTCAGGGCCAATCTTCCTCAAAAAAAATAATAAGTGAGTCATTTATAGTGTATTTGCTTTGTATTGCTATGTAACAAATTACTACAAATTTAGCTATTTCCAACAATGCAAATTTATTGTCTCACATTTCCTTAGGTCAGGAATGTAAGTATGAGTTAGCTGGCCCCTCTGTCCAGAGCCTCACCAAGCCGAAATCAAGGTGGCAGCCAGGACTTATCTTAGACTCACATCCTCTTCCAGACTTACTGGTCATGGGCAGAATTCAGTTCCTTGGGACTGAAGGGACTGAAGTCTTCATTTTCTTGCGAGCTGGAGGTCAGGAACACTCTCAACTCCTTGAGGCCATCCTCAGAATCTTGCAAATAGCCCCTGACCCCCATACCATGGTCATGACATGGTAATTTGCTTCTTCAAGGATAGCAGGAGAATCTGCTGTTTGATTCTCTGACACTTCTTAAGGGTTTAATTGATATATTAGGCTCACTCAGGAAAATCTCCCTTTTGATTAATTCAAAGTCAATTGTTCAGGGACCTTATTTATATCTGCAAAATTCCTTTTGCCCTATAAGTTCACATAATTACAGTAATGATATCCCATTGCCGTCATAGGTCCTACCCACACTCAAGGGGAGGGGAAGGAATCTTCAGGGCCATCTTAGAATTCTGCCTGCTACACATGGTTACACGTTTTTTTTTTACACCTAGCCCTGCTGACTCACACAACAATCTAAGATTGTCGAAATAAAAATTCAACTCTACACAGTTAGTTCTAGCTGCATTTTGACAATTGATGTGCCTCAAAGATCCTCAAAGGGAACAAAAATTCACACTACACACCATGTTTTGAAACCTTCTATAATTAAAAACTCACTTTATATGAACACGTATTTAAACTTAAAATAATTTTACTACAAACAGTGAGTGAACCAGAGAGGTCCAAAAGGGAACTAAGATGAGTTCTTCAATCATTCCATTCCCACAAATTCCTCCAATTCAATCCTTTCCTTTCACTTATTTCCTTTCTTCTAAGGATGATCCTGCGTGAACATCAACATGGAAAATCCCACTAGCAGCCTCAAAAGATACGGAACTAGTAAAAACCATCACCCCAGGGTAATATGAGTTCCTAAAAATTGTGATCTTGATTTTCAGTAATCAAGCAAACAAATCAATGAGAGAGAGAGAGAAAGAGTTTTGGCTGGCACCCTTCATCTTATCCCAACCAATGTAAATCCTGAAACTTGTGTTTTAAACCAAATGCTCAGCAAATTCCAAAAGTTATGTTTATTTTTCTTTGCTTTAAATTCTTAGGGTCGCCATATTCAAAAGATATGTACATATCTGAACCAATTTTTTTCTTTAATTAGGTGTTTGTAACCAACTGAATATCTGAGGGTGAAAATTGGTAAATATTAAATGACGAAGGAAATCATTGCCTTTCAATATAAGTAGAAAAGTTCTAAGGCTAATATGGGATAAAAATCTAAACGCCATTGGAGTTGCCATTTATTACAAAAAATCATCTAATTTCAAGATGGTATAAATTACAGTATAAATATTTAATTGTTTATCAAAACTATTCAAGGGAGAGATGGGTTTTTAGGTACATTCTGCAGGCAGGCATAAAGAAGTGCTGAATTTTCCAATTCAATTAGAACTTGAAAGCTGCACGCTTTGAGATTCAAGTCCAGTTTGAGTGGATTGACATTTACCTTATTATTTTTCTGTGATACTTTCTACTGTTTATAAGCCTCCTTCACTTTTATATGTTTTATTCTATTATGAAATAAATGATTCAGATTTGATAATATGGAGAAATAAACTATAGTTTTATTATGCTGAATAAGATGAACTCGAATATACGAGAATAGAGAAATTAATCAAAATATAAGAACATTCTACCCTCTAGACTGGCAAAAACATGAAAAATGGATAGCAAAGTACACTGAAATCTCACTAGAACACTTTAATCCTAAGAAGAATTCAGCAGAAAGAAGTTAATCTTTCATTTTTCCAGAGAAGTTTAGAAGGTAAAGCCAATAAAAGGATTTCAACTCTAAGGTGATCTCTTGCTCTGATCCCTTGAGGACTGTATTATAGAAAGATTTCACAGTATCCCTTCAATCATCAATGAAATGAACAGATATTTAAGATCAGGAATTTATTCATAATTCTGAAAATGTTTTTAATCGGCTCTTCCAACAAATCATTTAAACAGCATTCTACTATTTAAGATAAGAGTAAAAATTAAGACTTTGTACTAAAAATCAAATCATCCTTTACAATATTTTTCCTTACAAATTTTCTTCCATAAAGTTGACTTTTTTTGGTATTCAGTTCACGAAGTTCTAATACATCTATAGACCCGTGTAACCACCACAACAGTCAGGGTCCAGAAGAGTTCTATTACCCACAAAAAACTCCTTGGGGCTATCCTTTGTAGTCACAGCATGCCCCACCCCTGGTAAGTACTGATCTGTTCTGCTCAGTATAGCTTTGTCTTTTCCAGAATGTCACATAATGAAGTATACAGCATGTAACCTTTAACTGCGGAATGTTGCGTGTAGGTACAAACAATAGTCACACATACACACACTCACACGCACAATATAATCATGTAGAGTTCATTAAAGTAATTTCATGGAAATATAGAATAGACTTCTGCCCACAGGCTTGGAATCAAAGACAAAATTAGTTTTATAAAATACGAGGTCAGAATGAAAGGATAGAAATGGTGCATTCCTTCCCCAGACAAGGACCGGAAAATGTAAAGCTGTCCCCAAATTCACCTCTCAGAAGTGCTTATCTTTTAGTTACGTCCTACAACTTTAGAATTTATTTTAAGCTGGCTATACCCATTTCCCTCTTTGGAATATGGGGCTACTCTACATCCCCCTGTTAGGGTCAATTAATTTGTAAAAGAGCTCCAACAGCTTTGAGCAAAAGCTCCTTTCTATTTATTAAGGCATCAGAGAGTTGCCATATGGTAATTGCTAATCCATTTCTCACTTAGAATAGTGAGATGACGCAAAACGCATTATTTAAACAGCATATTAAATTATTGTTTGTTTAAATATAAATGGATAGTTCTATAAAAATGAGAGATAAGAGTTCCCCTAAGAATTGATCCTTTATTTGTGAACTTGTTTTCTCTAGTCCAGTTTTTGGAGAAAAAAATAATGGACAGAGGAAAAAAATCTTTCAAACGGTTTTTGATTCATCTTTATGAGTGGATCGAAAATCATGGGTCTAATAATTTATAATAAAGAACAAATCCATAAATATTAGTTTTTGATGGAAAATGCATAACTTTATATTAATTAAGAAATTTCCTTATTAGCTAGCCTTTCAAATAGCAAAGCAATGGAGTGTAGAGAACACTAAACAAAATTATTGCAACTTATTGGGGCTGTCCCATCTAGAAAGTGATAAAGAAGGTCCCATATTCTCTTTTGAGTGTATGGCATTTTATTGGTTGTTGGATGGTTTGAGGGACCACATTGAAGTTCCAACTATAGGAAAGATAAAGAAGGAAACTTCCAAAGTGTTTGATGGAGATAAGGATCCCGATCTATTATAGACGGATGTTTTAAAAAATCAGGGATTGGAGAAAAGAAATAAATATTTATTTCAATTTGTGCTTCCTATTAGCTGTCAGTTTCTCTTTCCTTATATAATATAGAACTTCAAAATCCATCAGTCCTCATTATTTATAAATTGGTGACAAGATACAGATTCATGTAAACTTCACTACCTTGGAAGGTTGCAAAGTATTAACAATGAAAGTTGTTCTCATAAATAATAAAATAGCAAAGTCTTGTCTTGAAATACTACTTTTTGATCATTGCAGATTAGGGAGCTGTCACACAGAATTACCCACGCTAAAATCTGGCCCACAGTCTGCAAGACCTCGGGAAATATCTATTTTCCAAATAAATCTCAAAATAATATTTTTATTTTGCTCTTGTACACTGCATACTCATGCTACAGCTGGTTCATTTCTCCACTGAGGACAATTAGACAATTCACATTTTCTCCTCTATTCGATATTCTGTTCCGTAAGCTACTTAAGAAGTCATTGACCTTGATTAACAACCATAAACATTTATTGAGCCTCAACTATGTGTCAAGTGCTTTATTAATCACACTTTTAAAAGAAGAGAGTCACTCCAAAGCAAACATACCCAGTTAGATTCCCTATTTCCAATCTCTCTGAGTGCTGTATCTATCCAACCACTTGGAACACTCATTCACAAGAAACAAAATCTGTACCTGCTCAGTTGATGGATTTTGTGCTGCTGCAAATATGATATAGAAGAGTCAGCACTGCATCTGGGGAGCAGCTAAGGGTCAGTAACCTGGGTGGGCAAACAAGTAGAGGTGGGGAGTAAGGGCTTGGGCTAGGAACTCATAGGTCAGAAAGGTAAGATTGGGATGGAATGGGAAGATAACAGAGGAAGACTTGATTTGGTCTTGTGGAGAGGAAAGAAGGACCAATCCCACACAAAAGCACAAAGTAGTGTATATTGAGTGTCTGCCACTCCACGTTGCATTCTCCTTGGCTCCATGGAAACAATAGTTCCTTTTCACTTAGTTCGTGTAACTAGCGTTTCTCTATCCATTGGCTAAGAAAATTTGTTCTTGAAAAGGATATAGCTTCCTTCACTGTAAGGTGTGAAATACAAATCTTCAAATTCTACTGCACTTGTCAAGCACTGGAGAAGAGAGAGTCAGCTAAAAGATAAGAATCAACGTATCATCTAAACTGCACCCACTGACCTGACACCTCAAGGTCTGCCTTTGCCCTTCCCTTAGAGAGAAAAGTGTTTAATCTAACTCTTTTTGGGGATTTGGAATCATTGGAAGAGGAAATAAGCAAGATCAACTACTCCAGGGAAAAATAGACATTTACTTATGCTTCTCTGGTTATTTCAGTTTTCTCTCTGACTTATTTGGGGTTTTTGGCCCTATTAAGCAGACTTTGCATCTAGTCACTGTAAACTCATTAGGGCAAATCATAGATGACAGCTTAAGCAACGATTCACGACCTGGGTTCTTCTCCAAGCCCACACTCTGGTCTGTCTTATCTTCCTACAGTCTCCTGCTTCCAAATTCTTAGTTCTTTACAGTAATTTCAGTACTCCTCTTCAAACTTCATCCACCTTGCTCTGGTTTGCTGATGGACTAGCATTTTGGACACTGGTGATTGTTTACTGTTTGGAGCATTATCTGCAGGCAGCAAAGGGTTAACCTGCAGGCCTGAGTTACTCAAACCCACCACAGTCCAAAGAAAAGCCTGTCTTCAGGACCCTTGGCTGGCTTCTGCAAGATAATCTCTGAAGATGCACCCCACCCCGACCCCCCGAGAGAGGTGCTTCTGTTGAAAGAAGAGAGGTGTGATGAGTAGGTCAAAAATAAATACTCATGACAGAGTGGCATTTAAGGCTTTTACAATCAAATCTATGCCTAATTTTTGCTTTGTCTCCCACCACTCCTTGCTCCCCGCCCAACACTGTATCCATCTTTAGTTATAAAAGGTTATGCTCTGTTGTACAATTATATGCTCTCATGCCTCTATCCTGCATTTGGAAGATCTTTCCTCCTCCTTTCCACCTTTTGGAGTTTTATTTACCCTTCAAAATTCAGTTCAAATATAACTTTTTGATGACATCTATCATAATCCACTAGGCAGTATCGATTGTTCACTTTGTGCTAATTTAGACATTCAGTTTACCCTTTTATTATGAATTCACAATCTTAGAGTTAGTTGTGCATGCCTGTGTCCATCAGCAGATTAAAGAACACGAAAAAAAGTGTCTTAATTATTTTTATATCCTTTAATCAGGGATGGTGCCCATGAGTAGTTGGGTTGTAGCCCCCACCATAATTTCTTCACTGCTCTCATCTTCCACTCTATCAATTTGTAATCTAAGTGAAAAGCATAATTGTTATCAAGAAAAAGTGTCAAGACAAGTCTTCTAACCTCACCTTTCTACCAGATTGCAACCAATAAGCACAACCAATACAAAATTTTGAAATCGCTTCCAATCCTAGGGCTTTGATCATAAGGAACAGTAAATATTTGAATCGAATTTGACCGAAGCAAAAAACTACCCAGTCCCTCTTTAAATATTTTCATCAGCCCATAACTAATCATTCTACTAGTTAGATAACAAGTTGTTGAAATTTCAGGTTTTTAAGTAATAAATGTTAATGCAAGATTGTAGGATGAGCGTATGTATAGATACAGAAGTGGACAATTTGGATATATTATATAAAATATAGAACTATTTTATATACCTGTCAAAATAAGTAGCAGAAAATTGATCATTACTCATGAATAAGTGGATTATAAATCCTACACAAAGAAATTACAAAGGTCATTTTTTAAAAAATAGCACATTCATAATCAACATAATTACTTCTGTGACCATACCTATTGCTGTCCTTTTACAGAACTGTCACTGCTGGATCACAACCAAATTTGTCAGCTGAATTCCAGCCGCAGAATTTGTGTTTCTCATAACCGTACGAGAGGGAGAAGGAGAACAGTCTCATTTCTCAAGCCCGAGGTTGAGACCACAGTGTCAGCTGGAAAATGATAAACTGTAACTTTTTAAATGAGTTCCTTTCTTGTGGAAATCACTTAGAAAGAATAAATATGAAACCGGTGATAGTGTATTTTCTGATACATTTCAGACTTCTGCCAAAGCCAGAAAGGGTGGCTATAGAGTTACGGAAAAATTTTTCCTGCCTACAAACAGATAGTGCATGTAGCTGTCTAAAATAATCTCACTAGACCATTATACATTATACATATAGTTACAGATTCTCATAATATAAATATTCAGTATAAAGCGAAAAAAATCGTCACATAAGAATTTTAAATTTAATGATTTAAATCATCTATTTTTGCCTGTACTTTTATATATTTTTTCCAAAAGCTGAAATATATCCTATGTCATAGTAAGGGGCAACATTTTCCAGTAAATATCCAATTGGGATTTTATTTTATCTTTTCTTTTAACTTTTAGATTCAGTCTTAGAATTGAAGACCTTTTTTTTTCATGTTGTAATTTGTTCATCTTTTTTTAACTTCAGGTTTTTAAAAGTTAAACAATAATGTTTGACGTTTAAGCATGTAGATGAAAAACAGCATTTAAGATCTTCATTGCATGTGCCTACTTATACCTTCTTAGCTAAACTTTCTTCTACTATTGTGCAATGACAGGATGATTTACTTATGTTGACCTTCTCAGATTGCTGAATAGTCCAATAACAATGGCTTTCACTTACTGATATCATGTATTAGTAACAGCACCAAACATGGCATGTACGTTAATGAAAATCAGTACAGGAGAATGGTTTAGACCTGCAGATATTTGGGTTCCAATACCAGACTAATCACTTAGTAGTTCTTTAACCACGGTAAGCTACTCAAACCTCTTTGTGCCTCCTTTTCCTCAGGTGTGATTTGGTGATAATAATGGTACTTAACTCACAGAGTTTTTTTGAACATGAAATTACTTAACATACGAAAAGTGCTAGACAACTTGTAAGTGCTCAATGATTGTTAATTGGTGTTTTAGTCTTAGCTTTGTCACTTAATGCTGTGGAGCATCAGGAAAGTCATTTACTCTTTTCCATCAAATGAAGATAATAGCATCTTCCTTAAGTAGTTACTAAGGTTGTTGTAAGTGCAAAGTTAAAAAATTTTATTTTTTCTTTTACTTCTTTTATTTTTTTGAGGAAGATTAGCCCTGAGCTAACATCTGCCACCAATCCTCCACTTTTTGTTGAGGAAGATTGGCCCTGAGCTAACATCCATGCCCATCTTCCTCTACTTAATATGTGGAAAGCCTGCCACAGCATGGCTTGATAAGTGGTGCATAGGTCCACACCTGGGATCCTAACTGGAAAACCCCAGGCTGCCGAAGCAGAGCATGCAAACTTAAACGCAGTGCCACTGGGCTGGCCCTGAAAGTTAAAAAATTTTAGTAATTTACATATTAATTTAAAACAATATTTTAAATATGTGATTAATCTTAAAGGAGACGGAGTAAATAGAGTTAAAGATGTGTTGAAAGTAGTTATAATGGCTAATGGTAAATTGGAGATACAGCACTAGAAAAAAAGAGAGAAGAAAATAAATAAAAATGTTGTCAACTCTTGAGCTAAGAATTCTATAAACACTGACCTGAAGGTGTGACATTTACAGACCAAAACAAATAATATTTAGAGCCAGCCCTAACGGCCTAGTGGTTAAAGTTCATTGCTCTCATTTCCTGGTGGCAGAAGCACACAACCCATCTGTCAGTTGCCGTGCTGTGGTGGTGGCTCACATAGAAGAACTAGAAAGACTTACAACTAGTATATACAACCACGCACTGGGGTTTTGGGGAGGAAACAAAGGAAGATTGGCAACAGATGTTAGCTCAGGGCAAATCTTTCCCTGCAAAAATAAAATAATAAAATAAACGACTTTCTAAAAACAAAAAAAACAATAATATTGATAAAACACAGAAACCTGGAAAATATTATAAACTCATCATAGAGCAACTGTTTTGGAAAATATAACATGGTAAGTACTTAATAAATATTAATTCTTGTGAATATAGATCTTCAGAACAACCTTTCTTTCATTGTGTGTATTTTTATCTTCAGTTTACTAATTAGAAAATGGAAGTTCAGAAAATTTAAGCAAATTACCCAAGGTCCACAGCACAACTAGAACAATGCAAGAGCTGGGATTCAAATGCAAATCCTCTGCCAATAAAGCCTGTGTTCCTTCTAAGATAGTAAACTGCCTCTCAGTTCCATGAAATCGCCTCACATATGTCTGAGGCTGTGGTGGAAACCCAGGGTGAAAGAGCCAACACCTATTGTCAAACACTTTAGAAAGATTATTTCTTTTTCATTAAAGAAGAAGTGGAACATATGGTTCAGGTGCCCAGACAAATAAGTGGTAATGGTTTCATCAATATCCTAAAGGAAGAAGTTGAATAATTAATTGACACTAGAAAAACATTAGCAATGCAAGAGCAAAAAGAATTGACATAATCTTTTAGAGGTTTGTGTAAGGTCAACTATGTATACTATATTTTATTGTACTGTGTTGTATGTATTGAATTGTATAGGGAATTTCAAGGATCGTTTGGCCACGTGCAATTTGAACCTTTTATATTGGCTTTAGAACCTAACATTGTACTTCCATCCACTGATAAGAAGCGAATTTAATCTATTCTCCTTATATGACTCTCTGCTTTTTATATTCCGTATATGAGTGAAAGAAGGCTGAGTGCTGTAGTCCACAAATGTCAAAATTTCAGTAGCTTACCAGAGTAAACATTTATTTCCCATTCAAAAATGCCTAAAATGGGTTTTCGTAATCAGTGGGTGGCTCTCCTTCAAACTGTGATTCAGGGACCCAGGCCTCTTGCATATTGTGAATGTGATCTCTCATCTTCAATTGGCTTCTGAGATCTATGGACCATCTACAACAAGGGGAAGAGGAGGAAAAAAATCATACATCGGAAGGTTTATAGACGTGACCTGGAAGTCTGCAGACTTTGTAGCATATCTGCTGTATATACATTGTACATTGTGTACATTACAATGTATGTACAATATACATTCCTTTGGTTAGAACACAGTCTCACAGTTACACCTATCTGTAAGGGAGGATGAGAAACATGATCCAGCTCTGTGCACGGGGAGATTTGGAAACAAACTAACCAGTCTGAGACACTCTCTCAACCTGAAGATGATGTATCATTCTAGAGTTCCACATATTCCAAAGCTTCAAGGACCATTCCAAACGCAACCTTCCTAAGAAGCTTTCTGGCTTCTCCCAACACAGATGTGATTTCTGCCACATGTGAACCATTAAACAAGTCTATAGCATTTCTGTTTTGTTTTGTTTTTTCATGACTCTTAAGGAATTTACCTTAAAGGCAAAGTAGAGAGATTAAGAATATGATTCAGGAGACAACATTGCAAGTTCAAATGCCAACATGTTTATTTATTGACCTCATGACCTTGGAAAGTTGCTTTAACTCGACTTAGTTTCCTTGTCTGTGAATAGTACTCACCTCAAAGTATGGCTAAAGGTCCAATTGGTTCAATATATCATATGTAATTGGTTTGTATGTATATATATACATATATATAAAATTGGTTTGTGTATATATATATATATATATATATACACACACATATATATATAATTGGTTTGTGTGTGTATATATATATAAAGCTCTTAGAAGAATGCCTGGCACATGGTGAGTACTCAATAAATGTTATCCATTATCTTAAATCCGTTATTTATTATCCGTTAACTTATCTCATTACTTTTACTAAATTATAAACCTCCTGAGGACCACACTCATGCCTTACTCACTTTGGGATCCTATGTATTCTTTCTATAGTACCTTAGGAATGTTAGACAATCGAATATTTGTTGAATCAAGCAAATAATTTCTTTCCTAGTTTTTAATAAAGATTTTATATGCACTGTCATTTTATATGATGAAAATGATAATATATCAGAATAAAACATATAATGATGTTTCACTTTCAATTGCAAATATTAAAACATGTTTATAATTTTTCCCATTACTTCACACAGTTTAGTACATAAACGTCCACCTAAATGTAAAGGGTGGTATTTATGATTGAGTTTTACCCTATGTGCCCTTTATATTAATGTAAACTCTTGAACAGTGACCAAAAATCATTACAGCTTGATGTCTTTTCAGTGGCCAGAATGAAATGAATTGGTCTCAGTCCAATTCCTAGTGGACAAGTGTCTAAATCAAAAACACCACCACAATTAGCATTACTTTAGTTAATAGTTTTAACCACTGAGGTCAAGGATAAAATGAATAATAAAATTTGAACTAACCTTGCAATGCAAGTTGTAACTCCTTCCAAAACAGAGGTTGGATAAGTGAAAATGAATGACTGCTAACTAGTTAATTTCAGAATACAAGTAAAAAAAGGGCTTACAATGAGGCTGACTAGGAAGTTATGCAATTTTATGAAACCAAATTTTCCATAATAGTCATCCCTTTTCACAAACAGCCTTAAAAAGTTTTCTTCATGAGAGATTAAGTTTCTGCCAAAATTAACAAGAATGTTCAACTCACTTAATTTCGCAAATAAAGTTGAGAATTTAAATATAAGCAATTTATTTCATTCCCAAGTCACAATGTAGAAGACTGACTGGTAAACACCTGAAAACCAGGAGAAACACAAATATTCTCTAGAGTCTTTACAGAAACGTAGAAGAAACAAAGTCTCTGAATCCAAAGAACTTATCAAAGGATTTCAAAAATCACAAGGGCTAACAGTCTTTCTAGTAGCAAAAAGGTAAAACCTGACTATTTGTCCCTTCCCAGAATGATGGGATTCTCTATATTTTAAGGGAGTCTAGATATTTCATTTTTACAGATGAGATAATTAAGGTTCTTCGAAATTGAGTTGATTTACCCAGAGTTTCACAAGCATCTCTACCCTTCATGTGGCTTTTAGTGTCTACCCTAAAAGATTATGCATACATAATAAAAATGAACACAAATTCTTATCTACACATACATGCATGTGTTCAATACCATTCAAAGCACTGAGAAAAACAGCAATGAACAAAATAAGCAAAACCCCTTGCTTTCGTGAAATGTGCATTCTTAGTGATGAGAGAAAGAAAATAAATAAAAAATAGATTTAATAATGCAAGAGTCCAAAGTCAGGGAGATCGGTTTTGGGGATGGTATCTTAGTTTGCTAGGGCTGCCATAACAAGGTATGACAGACTGAGTAGCCTAAACAACAGATAGAGATTTCTCCCAGTTCTGAAGGCTGAAGTCCGAGGTAAAGGTGTTGGCAGTGTTGGTTTCCTCTGAAGGCTGTGAGGGAAAGATCTGTTTTTAGGCCTCTCTCCTTGGCTTGTAGATGGTCTTCTATTCCCCGCTTCTTCACATCATCTTCCCATGTGTGCATGCATCTGTGTCCAGTTATACCGGATTCAGGCCCACCCTACTGACCTCATTATGACTTAATTACTTCTTTAAAGATCCTATCTCCAAAAGCAGTCACACTCTGAGGTACTAGGGGTTAGGATTTCAACATAAAAATTTTGAAGGGCTCCCATTTCAGCCCACAACAAGAGAGGGAGTGATATTGGAGTTCTAAACAGAGTGATCAAGTTGAGTTTCAATGAAATGGTGATGTTTGGGCAAAGGCGTGAAGAAGATAATTTACAAAACAAAACAATTGAAGTTGCAACTTTGTTTGTAATAAAAGTTGGCAATAAAAATAAATTTGTAATTAATAAAAACCAATTATATCGAACTAAGGTAAGAACAAAGCAGTATTTCACAGAACCCAGGAAAAGGCCTCAGCTTGCCTTCAAGGAAGGCCCTCAAATTAGAACCCAGAAAGCCTCCAAGAGCCTCGGCAGTGCCATGTCTGCCCACGGCTTCTCTCTTCTCTCTGCACATCTGCTTCGTTCTCTTCCCTAGACCTCCTCTGTCTGCTTGTCAGATCACGTAGTTGGCGAAGGCTCTCCACAGTTTGCTGTTACCATATATCCTATTTTCATCTGGTTATAAAGACTTACTAGACATTCCTGAATGCTAATTACAAATTCCCAGGAGAGAGAGTCTGATTGGCCCAGCTGACTGTGGACAAAGACCGAGGATCATGTAGAACAAAGATAGCTGCCCAGGATCCTTCCTCTCTGTGGACGATAGATGAGGATATGGCTGTGGGCTAAGTAAATGCCTCCAAAATAGTCTGACAGACAGCAGTTCTCCTCTTTGGCCATTAGGGAGCACATTTTTTTTTAGAAACTTTGTTGTTTCACTCCTTTTTCCTTTTTCCACTCCTAGGATTCCCTCATTTAAAGTTATCAATTCTCTGTCAATTACTTTGAACATTTCTTCTCTGATGTGGAAAGGTAGAAAGAGTACAGGAAAGGGAGCCATAAAAATTAGACGAGATCCTAAATTTCACTTCACATAACCCATGATCTTGAGCGTGCTACTTTATACTTCTCATTGAGAAAAGGCATACATTAAAGTTCTTATCTCACTGTAGTGTAATTATTTATTTAAATCCCAACTACTTATTCAAAATTCATTTAAAAATATGTTTATTAATTTCTCACTATGGGCCAGGCACTCTGATAAAACAGGGTATCCAAAGGAGGGGAGGAGAGGACCTCACACGTTATTTGCATTTAAGAATTGCTATGGATTGAATGTTTGTGTCCCCCCAAAATTCACATATTGAAATCCTAACCCCCAGGTGATAGTATATGAGGCTGGGCCTTTGGGATGTGATTAGGTCATGAGGGCAGAGGTGTTATGAATGAGATTAGTGCCCTTGTAAAAGAGACCAAGAAAGCGCCCTCCCCCCTTCCTGTCATGTGAGGTTATGGTGAGAAGAAGGCTGTCAGTGAGGAAGAAGCTTCTCACCAGACTCCAAATCTGCCAACACCATGACCTTGGACTTCCCAGTCTCCAGAACTGGGAGGAATAAAAGGTGTAGTTTATAAGCCACCCAGTTATGATATTTTTGGTATAGCAGTCCAAACAAACTAAAGCAGGAACTGTCACCATTTGTAATTTAAAATGTCAGTCTGCCTTATGATAACATTTACCTATCTCAGTAAAGATTGAAGCAAGGTCCTCCCAGGAAACAGCAGCAGAGAAAACGGAGATAGAAACTACATTTCTAGAGGACAGGAACTGAATCTTCCTGTCTTAAATGCTCAAGATTTCACGCATTTTAAAGACTAGGGACTTTTGTAAACCAGGTACCCCATTCTCATATCTTGTATCTATATGCAACTCTTAAGGAGGGAAATTTCAGGCTAGGTGGATAACAGGGTGATTTCATGATAGACTAGTGAGCGAGAAACCAATGTGAAGATTAGGACAGTGAGATAATTATGAAATAAAAGCATTGTGGTTGCCACTTACTCTTCACATCATGGAATCTTTTACATCTCAAAAGATGTTCAATCTCCTTTTACCTCTATATGGATCACCAAAAATTTCACATACGGTGAGGGTTTTATTTTGCTTCTAATTTCAGCCTCTAACCTCAACATTCATGTCTCCCAAATGTAAGCAATCCATGAAGAGCTACACAATTTAGGGTTATTAATTAGAATAAAGTTGGCAGTTTGACTGCAGAGTTCAGCCTGTTTTCTTGAGATTCTTTAATGCGGTTGACTGCCTGCAAACATTTAAATGATTCCCCTGCCACTTGTCTATGTATTTAAGCAAATAGACTATTACAAGAACAAAGACCTACTTGGTTTTTCTAATTTGACGGAGGATAAAAGAAGGCTTTCACAGCTTTGTTTTATTTCTAAACTCATTTAGCACCAAGTGCATATCCACTTCGACTTTTTGGAAGACGTTCATTACGAAAATGGTCTAATAATGGGTAGTTGGACCTAGAGTTTTTACCCATCCCTAAATGAGTCCAAGCTTGTTTCTCATCATTTCTTTGTTCCACATTTATGTTCTCTTTCAACCCATTCTGTGAGCTCCTCCTAAACGTGCTCTGCTTTGTACTGTGTTTCCTTTGTGAATACTTCATCATACATAGTAGTTTCTATTTAGGTGTATAATGTAAACGTATCAATTGATCTCTAGGTGTTTACTTTTAAATAACTCACTGACAATTTATAATATAGGTGCTTGCTCAAAATCTTGTTACTCATATTAGGGAAATAAGTAAATAAGCCATCAAATAAATAAGAATATAAAATATAAATGTCTTGCAACTCTGAGATTGAGCTATGCCCAAGCTAAAGTCTTATGTGAAGATAGGTTTTGGGCATGTGATCCTAGTAAGCAGCTCTGAGAGGCAGGGATAGGGAAGTGTGGAAGAAGGCAAAGTAATGTAAGATTGCAAAATCTTAAAAACTAAAGGTCAGGACACCAGCTCCTTGACTTCTATGTAGGTGGGACATTTTTTTGTAATGTCCTGAAATTGTCTTGTGTGGGCTTCCAAGTGCTGATTGTTAATTTTCAGGAATTTTGCAAGCTGATTTTCAAACCACTGGTAGTTTGAAATTGGCCATGGTGGTGGTATTTATGCTATGTAAATCAGCAAACACTCCCCATCAGGGCATTTATTTTTTTCCCCAGGAACACCATTCATTCACATTTCTTTCTGTTCCATCAGAGTCCACAGACTACAATGACATGTTTTGTCGATAAAGTTTTATTGGAACAAAGCCACACCCATTCATTTATGTATTATCTATGACTGCTTTGGCACTGCAAAGTCAGATTTCCATAGTCAGGACACAGACCATATGGCCTACAAACCCTAAAATATTTATTATATGGTTCTTTACGGAAAAAGTTTGTCAAGCTCTGGGTTGAACTATGCTGAGTGAATTTTCTGCTGTGGTAAAACAGAACCCAACAGCAAGATCATTCCACTTATCTCTTTGCATTTGTTTATGAGTATAAGGGGGCTACCCTCACTCTTCTCTGAGTAAGGTTTATGCACATCTATCCCAATCCTTGTTCTTCGCTCCCCATATGAAGGTACATTTCTTTGCTCCCTAAATTTATCTGGCAGTTATAGAAAGATTTTAAACAGCAGCAGATTTTATGCTCCCAGACCCTGGTAATAACCACATCCTAGAAAAACAATGTAGCAAGATTTCTTTTACGTTTTTCCCCTAGCACTATGTATATCAGTTTCTCCTTCGTGTAGCTACTGGCTTAACCTATGTCTCCATTTTGTCCTTCAGTTTTGCATAATCCAAGTTCCCCACTACTCCATCCATTGACTTCAGTGTGTCTCTGATCCCAGAGAGCCAAGGGGCAACTTTGATCTTCATAACAGTGATCTTAAGACTCTCCTTCTTTACTTGTTTTCTAGGTCTTTGTTGAACTCCATTTTCCCATCACTCACCACTAAAATAAAATGAGCATAGCTCATACAGACCTAAAGCAATCTATAAAGCTTCTCCTTGATTCTCAAGCCTTCCCTATATTTATTATTCTCAAGAAATTTTTTGAAATGTTATTTAATTCAACATGTATATAACTATATTTATTTTTAAAGCATGGCTGCTCTTTTCCAAATTTGACGATTCCACTTATTAGCTGCTAATCCCAATATGAATCATAATGGCTGATCAGAATTTAACACAATTCAAAAACATGAGAAATCTCTTAAAGAATTAGATGCCAAATAAAAATTATGCTGTGATTAAAATCCATTATATTTTTTCAAGTGTATTTTGAAATTACCTTGATCCAAAACGCAGCCATAAAGGTGAAAACTAAAAACAATTTTTTAATTTCTTTTTCTAAGATTCTAAATATCAGAAGAATGCCACCTCCTTATAATTACTAGGAAAAGAAAAAAAGTTGAGTTAGTTTTGCTTTCATCATCAAAGCAGATTTTAGGTGTTGTATTTGTCAAGAATCTTGCAATGAACGAAATCCAGCTTAAACAAAACTAAGCGTAATGGAAATAAGTACAGAGGTGAAAGCTATATATACTTGGCTAGATCCAAGAGTTTCTCTCTCGCTCGCTCGCTCGCTCTCTCTCTCTGTGTCTTTCTATCTCTATCTCTATCTCTAGTCTCTGCTTCTCCTCTGTTGGCTTTATTCTCAGGCAGACTTCTATATGTAGCAAAAACGACATTCTATAACAGCTTTAAGCTAACATATTACCTGGTAGGTGTTGAAAAGGAAAATAGCCTCTTTACTAATAGCTCAAGATAATGTATCCTGGGAGGACTTTGATAGTCTCAGCCAATAGGAACATGTTTGTCTCTTCCTGACCTGATCAATGTGCTCAGGGAAAATGGAATACTGTGATGGGCCAAGGCTGAATCACATGCTCCCACCCGTGGTATTTAAGGCAAAACCACATATAAGCCTCAAATAATAATGGATTCTGTTAAAAAACATAAACAGCAGAGGAAGGAAAAAGAGGGTCATTGCATCTACCAATGTCTTCTCTATGAACTATAAATAGCTTCTTGTTTCTTATGTGAAAATTCCCTCTATGATGAAGGTGTGCACTGACATGAAATATAACTAAAAATTGAACACTGTTGTTCTTTCTAAAAGGGCTTGATCTAGTTCAGATGAAAGAATAACGAATAAGTGGATGAATGAACAAGTGATTAAGCATGGACTCATCTTCTCTGTCCAGGGTAATTCCTACATTCAAGAACTTCAAGGTCAAAGTGATCATTTATCAATTCTTCAAAGAGGTACAATCAACTGAGACAGCTCAGGCCTGTGGAAGTGGCCAGGTTTGAACTTAACAGCAAAGTTCTCAAGACCACGAACTTTAAAGTCTTCCCTCAAATATCCCTATAAAGACAAGGAAGTCAGTATCTGATGCCTTACTTGAAACTTGTGAATCCCTATATTTTGCAAATTGCCTCACTTTTCAATAACTTTAAATCCCAAATTCTCAAAAGAAAGTACTTATGTCTGCTGTTTGGTATAAAATCATTTTTAATTTAGAATGAAGCTTCATAAGGATTCTGAATCAGATTATTTGGTACTTTTAAGGGTCCTAGAGATTATTTGCTATGATTTCAAATTCAAAGTGTGAGACTTTTTTTTTCTTGATATGTTTAAGAAACCATTTTTCTCTGTCTCTGTCTGAGACGTAAAGAAAAATAGTATATTCTTTGGGAAAAGGCAAAAGTGGAGGAAGAGTAGAGAATGCAGCAGAGATGGTTAAATGACCACATGTGCAAATATTTTACATTTGACGGATGTTTACATCTCATCATTTTGGAGTTAGTTTTCTCCAGTGTGAAGTGAAAAGGAAAGATATTATCTTTATTTAACGAATCAGTAACTGTAAAATTAGAAAGTTAAGGAACTAGGGCAAGTTCATGAATCAAGTTAATACATGAGTTCAGCCTGTGATATGGAGCAGGATTATAATTACAATGAAGTTTTCCAATCTCCTTCACTTATTATTAAATTACAGTTGATCAGAAACACCATCCCTTTAACATGACTTTTCTTCATTTTGAAATGGGGATTAAATAGCACCCACCAAATGAAGTCATCGTGAGGAGAAGGAAAGAATGCACAGACAGCACTGCTCAATGAGGGAGTGTCTGTCTCGCAGCCTCTTCAGCAGCTCTCTCTGACTTCACCATGCCAACCTGCCTTGCTTTAGAGAATGTTTGCCTAGAAAAGGGAGAGCAAAAGTGGAAAATAACCATATGTTGAACTTGCTGAGATGTGAGAAGAGAGGCACTAGAAAAAACTTTGTCTGACAATTCATTCTGTAGACCAACAAGAGGTGTTACTGGTTGAGCATGGATTGACTGACATGGGAGAAAGGGCTTGGGGCTCAAGACGGTGAAGTCACTCCCAGGTGAGATGGACAGGAAGGGAAATGTATGATTACTGAATGCCATTTCCTTAGGAAACATTTGCAGGCGGATGACTGAAAATTAGCTAGGACCTCTATTGGTCCATTCAAGGAAAGTTTGGCAGCCTCATAAAAATTTTCTATACTGAGATGCTAGTTTTAAGGACTTAAACACTAAAGTACAAATTTTAAGGAATAAAATGCCAGCAAAGTTGGTGCATTTTTCCCATGCAAGTCTTGATAGTTACAGACCTTTAATGTTTATTTACAACCAAAAAGTTGCTGCAGACATTTGTATCAGGTGGGAGGAGAAACTGTGTGTAAGCTAAGTGTTGTAAGGTCTGGGTTAGCAATTTAGACAATTTTTCAGAGTCCTTCCAGGCCCATAAGTGTTACAACGTTCTATTTCATTGAATACTCAATGAATATTAACTGTAGATTCATTCTAGTTCTCATGAGTCCACAATTCTTCCACTTTAAAAAGAAAATACAGACATTTGAAATGTTTCTTAGAGCTTATTCACTTGATGTTCTTGCTCTAACTGGAAGAAAATTTAATATGGTAAATAAAATGATCATCATGACATTTGTATTTTGATAGCAAGTAAAGAAGTTGTTCACCTCAACAAGAGTATACACCTCTGAACTGAGAGGTAAGAGAGAGTTTCTCAAAGTGTTTGCAAAATCAAAAATGGTCATGTGGAAGAAAATATAATTGAAGAATCAAAACAGATATTTCTAGGCTGGCTCCATGGCCAAGTGGTTAAACTTCCGTGTGCTCAGCTTCGGGAGGCCAGGGTTTGCGGGTTTGGATCCTGGGTGCAGGCCTACTCCGCTCATCAGCCATGCTGTGGAGGCATCCCACGTGCAAAGTAGAGGAAGACTGTCACAGATGTTAGCTCAGGGCTAATCTTCCTCAAGGAAAAAAAAAAGAGGAGGATTGACAATGGATGTGAGCTCAGAAAGGATCTTCCTGACAAACAAAAACAAAGACAAAAAGTAGATATTTCTGATATCTGTTATTATTATTTGAAAGAAACTGTTTTCCCCTTTCCTTTAATTCTTGATAATGTAATGAGTCTAAGATTAATAATATGCAAATACTCCTAGCATGTTGCACACATCCAAGTCCCATCCGTCACAAATAGGGCTAACTTTGCTCCTTTAGTTTCTCCCCACCAAACATCCCACCTTGTGCAATCCAGTTGTTTTGAGCTGCAGAGTCTGGTATTGTGCAGAAAAAGAAAAGATGTGAGAAATGGGAGAAGAAAAACTTGCCATAAGAGGCCAAGTAAAGACATGTAATAAAACTGAGAAAAAAAAAGAAAAGAAAAGACGTCACATAGGCTAGAGTAGCAGGAGGAGAAAGGGGTATCTTTCTATGTTTGGACAGTGTGGATAACTGAAACCAGAGTGGGAAGAGATTATGATGGGTATTGAGTTTTCACTAGAGGGAGATTTATCATTCAACCACTTGGATTCTCTGGACATGTGGGTACAAGAATCAAAAAAGATATATTTGGAGGGTTCATCTAAGATTTTGAAATATCCTAGGATAAAAGCCAGAAATGCTAGAGACTTAGAAGGATGATACAAACAAGTTTCTATGAATTAGAAAGTCAAAGAACTATTATGAAGATGACAATACAATGAAGCCAGGGTACAAAGTTGAGAAAAGTATCTATTTAGAAGTGGATATACCAGCCATAGATCCAAACAAATGCAGCCCTACATAGTCCACTACATTGAGGAAACTAAAAATATTCCCTTAAGAAGTGTTGAAATAGAATATAGTCTTTGCCTCTTTGTTGACACACACCCACACACACCCACATTCAGTTTCTTATGAAATTTGCATCTTTATTGGAAGTAAAGAAGAGCTCCACGTCCAGCTTGCATGAGTGCATTCTTCCCATCTTTCTGTGGGCAAAACTGAATCTTTGTCGGGGTTGGTGCTAACAGGGGACTTAGAATTAAAAGAACTTTTTAATTTTCTGTGTAAGTTGTTTGCTAAAAGAACTTGGAAAATAGGTGAGAAATAATATTTTACAAAGTGAGTAAGGTGTTGAGCCATCACTAGAATATACTACAGACATTGAATAGCAATGTAAACAATTACAGACAGAGAAAAGTCACCATTTTAATTAATCTTCAAGCCTTGCATTGGGATATAAAGCTGTAAAGAAAAGTGTTTCTATAAAGGCACTAACTAGCGCACTGGAGCTGGGGTAAGCCAACCACTGTCTGGGGGCCAAATCTGGCCCAGTACATGTTTTTTTACCATTACAGAAAGGTTTTTAATTTTTAAGTAATTGGAAGAAATATCAAAAGAAGAATTATATTTGATGACATGTGAAAACATATGAAATTCAAACTTCAGTGTCCATAGTAAAGTTTTATTGTGACAGTCACACTCAATCATTTACGTATTGTCTGTGCTACTTTCTTACTACAAAGCCAGAGTTGAGAAGTTGAGGGAGAGACCATATACGGCCTGTAAACCCTAAAATTTTTACTATCTCCCTTTACGGAAAAAGTCTGCCAACCACTGCACTGGAATAAGAATATAACAGAATAGAAGACACGTCTGCCTCTGCCAACTTCATAACTGTACATTAAAACCAGGGGAAATGTACTCTGTCTCATGGATAGGCTGCATTAACTCTAGCGGACAGTTTCACAAGGGAGAGTAGAGCAAGACATGGAGGCTCAGAAGTAGTTAAAATGGAAGTGATTTGGAGTAAAGAATTCAAAAGCACTGCTGGAATCCATGGTTCTTTCAAAATCTTCCAGATTCTTACTGTTGGCAAAACAAATCAGAGCTGAAGAGGAAGATGAGGACAAATTAGATGTTATCAGGAAATTGGATCAACTAAAGAAATTCTAACTGAGATACAGGGATGAATCAGATAAACCAGAAGGGATATAAGTTTCTCTGCCTTTAAAAGACCAAAGATCCCAGAGAGCTGAAATAAATAGATTCCCAGGTCTTAATCAGCGGCCTCCACCCATTATCCCTATGACCGGACCTGAAAGGAATCACGGTGCTTGCTTGGATATCCATTGAGAACTCAGCTGGGGTAGAACTAGGCACACATTTGCTTTGATTTTGGCAAAGAAGAACATCTTTCAGTGGTAAACAACTATTAATATTGTTATAAAGGAAACAAAATTTTTTCATCAAACTACTGTTCAGTGATAGCTGGAAAGTGACAGAAATAAATGGTACGTCGCCTTCCCCCAGCCTAAAGTTAAAAGGGACTGTGATGAACCCAGTAGGGCTCTGCTTGGCAGTGTTTCTGGAAGTTTTCCAGATGAAGTACACAGCACTCACCAAGCTCTCCTCCTCCCCTGCCCTGAGGAAAAGAATGAAAAGTAAGGGAGTCAGTGTGTGATGGATTGCCAATGAAAGGATCATCCGAAAGCCCCATTTCAATATGGATTTGCCTTTGAAGGCATCTGTGAAGACTGACGAGGGTAAATGTGCGAAAAGGATGAAAATTTTAACTCATAAATTTCCCAGTCTTCTTACCTCATTAAATGAAGAGAATGCTCTCTTTCCCTATTTAGTTTCTCCTTGATAGTGACTCTTTCACTGTGTGCCTTTGTCAGAATATCATGATACAGAATCAGATAATAGGCAGAGACAAAGAAGGAAAGAAGTCCACAGAGTAGGGAAAGACCTTTTATGAGACAATTAAGATTACCTACATAATAGGAGTAATTAGAGAGTGGAAAATAAAGACAAGAAGAAAAACTGCATAGTGACTGGGACACATTGAAAAGGGGGGGTTATTATCACTTATTTACACTCAGATATGTTTTGAGGCATTAGCTTTAGAGAAAGACAGACTCCAAAGCAATAAGAGTAGAAGAGAATTGGAGAGAAGAGAAAAGAGAAAATGAAAAGAGGTCCAGAATTTCAATATCAGAAATATCATTACATTTAGGTGTCTGCATAGCTGTTTCAATATGACCATGAATAACATGGGATCTGGAGTTCTAGGAGTCCTAAAGTTTATGACATCTTTTTATCGTGTAGAGCACATATTCAATAGGTGACTGCTGCCTGAGATCCCTTATTTGGAATAGTCCTTCATTCACAGGAGTGAATCAGATTCACAGCCTAGTTCGCTGGCCGTAGACTTTTACTGTGCCCTGAAGATTTTTGGTTGACCTGCTTTTGGCAAGCCATCCTGGGCATCCCTTTGCTTTGTTTTCTTGTTGACAAGTTAAATCATTTTTCTATAACTTTTCCCTCTAATTTGTAAAGATGTAGCCATAAATCTCATTTTTGAGGTGATACAATGACTATTCACTTTTCTAGAAGGACAATAGACTCAATTTTCTCTACTCTTGAGAATATCTAGACAGCATATTTGCTCTAATGCTCTAAAAGGTTGATAAATATAATCAATGCACAGTGAAATATTTATGTGCACAATTCCATTTCTAATGCATTTTCAAAATATCTGTCAGCTCCACTTAAGTAAAAGTTTAAAACTTTGTTATTTCCGTAATCAGACAAAGGGTATGTCACAAAATCTTTTAAATGTAAAGGACCTAGTACATTTTGGGTGGCATTTTAATACGTTGGTGCGGCAGCCTGACAAAATTGTCTCCAATTAGACCTCCCACAAGTGAGAAAATAATTTAAGCTCAAAGATTGAGCACTTTTTTCCAACCTGAAAATGACTGTTTTAAGAAATGTCTTTAGAGGTATCCCGCTACTGAATAATAAGGGTTAATATAAGTGAAGAGCAAACGTATCAAATTAAAATGACTTCTGATGAATGGTAATTACTCCTCCACTGAAGAGAATTATTATGTCAAAGAGTCAGCAAAGCAGATCCATATGCAGTCATCCAATTCAACAATCACTTATTGAGTGTCTTCTTTAGGAAAGGCAATGTACTAGGTATTGGGGTACACAGATGAGAAAACCACAAGCTATTGAAATACGCGTCATTTTCTCTACCATTATGCCAAATGTACAATAAAGTTACAGTGTTCTATTGGAGAGGGAGAAAAATTATGCTGACTTGCGGATTGAGGACAACTTCATGCCCCATGTAGGTTTAAGCTGGGACTTCGAGGGTTGGAACTAGTGAGAAAATTTGGGGAAAAGAATTGAGCAAAAGTAGACAAGCTCACATCGTATGATGTAGGCAATAGAGGTATGAATAGACTAGAGGAACTAATTCAAAAGACGCTTCAGAGATTGAATTAACAGGGCATAGGACATAGCGGCATAAGATTTGGGTAAGAGTCAAGGTTGGAAAGTTCCCTTTGGATACATCTGTCGGCAGAGTTATGTCCCTAAGTGATCTGAAAATTCAGGAGAAAAGGCAGGTTTTTAGGATAAGGAAATCAATTCTGTTTTGAACATATCTTATTTGGGGTAACTATCAGACGTTCAACCGGAAATATCCAGCAAACAGTTTAAGATTCTAGTTTCTGGAACACAGAAGATGCTTCAATCAATTATTCATTCAATGAATAGATTTGAGTACCTATAATGTATCAAGCACTGTGGTGGAAACAGATAGTATAAAATTTAGTCAACATAACCCCACTCTTTAGAAGCTTCCAATCTAATGGCGGAGTTAGACCTGTAAACTATCACTACAAATCAATGTAAAATGTGGGTTCCTTAAAAAAAAGAGTCATGTATAAAAGCTTGTAGAAGGAAATGGAGGAGAGCGGAGGCATGTAACTCCACCTGAGAAGGGAAGGCTGGTTTCAGGATTAAAGCAGGGCTGGCTCTAGGAAAGGTTGACCATGTCATCTCACTCTCTTTGGCCAACACTCCTCTTTATGGACCTGGTTAAATCCTGCTAAGAACTTCCATAGTGGTACCACTCCAAGGTAATGCTCCTGCACTTAAAATATTTCTGTATCCCTCCTTATCCGAACATCTGCTTCTACCATTTTTCATCTGCAATGAAAAGTTTTCTCACAAGACTAAGGTAAGTAGCAGGATATTAAAGGTATATATTCTTTCCAATATAGGGGATTTTGTTCCCTTGAACTGCAAACTTGTACATACCACTGTCTGTTTGTTATATTTACTTGGTCTCAAACATGATATTCAGAACAAACTTACCGAAAGGCCTCCCTCCTTCTCACCCTGCATAATACGTGCTTCTCTCTCAAGATTCCTCATCTCAGTAAACAGCACCTTGGGTCTTCTGGTTGCTCAGCCAAAAGACGTTGGAATCTTTTTTCTCACATTCCCACACCCTAAATGGTCTTTCTGATCTTGCACTGGCTCTCAAGGCAGCAGTTAGAGTGATTTTTTTAAAAAAAAGTCTGATCTAGTTATTGTTCAGTTTTAGCTTTCTAGCTTTCTCAGAGTAAAAGCCAAAATCCTCACAATAATCAATAGGGCCTTAAGGACCTCTCTCATTTTCTCTCTTGAATCACTCCAGGCAGACACTCACAATTCTCTGTTATCTCTCAAATACAACAGGCGTATTCCCACCTCAGGGCCTTTGTACTTGCTGTTTCCTCTGCATCAAATGATCTTTCCCCAGACATCTCTGTACTTGCTCTCTCACCTCATTCAAGGGTTTCCTTAAGTTTCTTGTTTTCAGCAGAACCTACTATGATCACGCTATCTAGAAGTTTAATCTACTTCCTCACACATATGCACACAGAGAGTATACTTCCTCTACTTTTTCTTTGTTTTGTTTTACTCTTTAATACTCTCCACCAGAATGTAACTTCCATGAGTTCAGGGTTTTTGTCCATTTTCTTTTCACTACTATCCTCTGTATCAAAACAGTGCCAGAAACATAGGAGGTGACCAATAAATATGTCAAATTAATACATTAAAGCTGAATGAATTATAACCTTGAATAATCATGAAATATATTCCTTTAATAGGAAGGAAGGAAGGAGGGTAGGAAAGAAGGGATGGGGAAGGGAAGGAAAGGATGGGGGAGGAAGGGGGGAAGAGAGGAGGGAAAGAAGAGAAAAAGGGAAAGAAAAAAGAGAGGGAAAATAGGTGATGCATTTTCCAAGACAATTTACAGGGTATCCATGCAAGATACCTTGGGCACGTTAAGAGAATCTTACTCCCAGATCTTCCTGTCAGAGCTTAAACTGAACGTAGGACTGCATTGTCAGAAATGTTGACATTAAGGAAGGAATGCGTATATGATAAAAAGGGAACCCAAGGGGCAAATTTTGCTTGGGATCAGTTACCTCCTCTGTAACATTGGACTTTTCCCAATTACTAATTTAGAAGTAATCACTCTCTTTTCTGGGTTCTTAACATTATTTTGTATATTTTTGTCTCTTATAGTACTACTGGAAGCCAGAATATCTAATTACGTATTTTCAATTGCTTCTACTTGACTGTGAAATAAAGAGGGCAATGATAGTGCCCCATTTCCCTTTGACCCCCAATCTAGCATACTACCAATCACATGTTAAGTCCTCAATAAATGTTTACTGAACTTAATTGTGTAGAGAATAGAGAAATATAAACAGCAACCTTAAAAGGACGACCATACTCAAATTTAACTTTAATACAAACCTCTAGCTCTCCTCCTCCCTCATGTACTTTCAGGATGGTCAGATTTGAATGAGTGACAAAATAAAACATACATGTTTTTCTTTTTTCTATGTCATGCCCCAAGTTATCAGTCTTCCAGGTCACCCTTCAACCTACACTTAAATTCAAACATTATTCATCTGGAGCCTGTACTTTCATGACTACAAGGAATCCAGCACCTTCCACCAGTACTTCTGATATTTACTGTTCATCTCCTCTGGCCAGTGCATACCTAATATTCCAGAAATTTGGGGGTATCTTTAACTCACCTCCCTGACAAAATATACATACCAACCTCTCTCTTTATCCTTTAAATTACCACTCATTTTAGACTTTTGAATTGAACATTCTAGGAGTTTAGAAATAACATAATAAAAAAATCAAAATTAATTTACATCTGCATGACTATAATGACTATAAAAGAGGGAGAGTCCACCACCAAAAATTTACAGCTTCTATCCTTAAAGCTATTGAGAGCTCAGAAATATCAGAGCTCAGTCTTAAAGCAATACATGAAATAAATTAACATAAGCCAGCAATTAAAAATTATGGTGTATAAAGTAGTAGTAAGCACTGGGGACTCTAGAACTTAGTACTGAAGAAAGTGGGACCATTTATACAAATCCTCAGACATTTGGAAACTCATTCTGGGTCCTGAAATTATTGCAGCAAGACACCTAAAACAATTTTTGAAAATAAACTTTTCTGAATATTTATGTTATAAGGATATAAATCTAACAGTCCGATGAATGAATGGTGATGATTTAAAACTTGAACTGAATTTGTTTCCCTAGAATTTCCATTTACGAAAACTTTCAGTTAAATAATACTTGTTTGGGGTTATGTTTTGAGAATGCATGCTCATACTTTTGGCCAGTTGCTTTGCTTAAATGTATTTGAATCTTCACAATCATTCAAGGTTCGTCTTACTTTCCTATCTTCACAGGTGAGCACAGATAAGAAAACAGATTCAACGTCTCTGCAGCCCACCCTCTCAGTCTACTATACACACTGCTCCAAAAAGAGTGAATTTAAGAAACTGTTTACTTCTTCGATCCTTTCCATATTGAAGAATCTCATGAAGTTAAGAATAGCACAAAGGATAGCCTGAAGATACTTACTGCAGTGCAAACACATATTAATTGTGACTGAAACATTTTTATTATTCATCAATATTTCCCTTATCTTTGACACTGTGCTTATATATACTCAAAAAGTAAGTGAATGCTAAAATTCTAACCAGTCTGTCATCTGAATGATTTCTTGCCTATTGTTTTAAAACACATTTATAAATGTGTTTTTACGTTTACAGAACACAATATCTATTCTTTTTTCTTGAATAAATTTAAAACATGTCTGTATTCATGAGGATAGTTCTTATTACATTCTCACTAAAAGCAAAGAAGACCTCTCATTATTTCTGCAAGGATTTTTGTAAGGGGGAAGGGGGAAGGGGGAAAAGGATGGGATAATTTGAAGATCTTTGCATTACAAAGGTCATCCACAGAGCAAAGATTAAGAACCTCTGTAAAACAAAATTCAAAACAAAATCTTTCTTGAGATCTGAAGCTAAGAAAATATCATTTGTCTTAAGAATGCATTGTCTAAAACACTTAACAGACTATGTCTAAAACACCTAACAGACTAGTATGCACAGGTGGTCCTTAATAGATACTATTTTAATACCATGATTTGTAATGCATTTAAATGAGGCTTGCTGCAGAATATGGGAAATTTTTACACATACCTGCTTACAGCATTGTCATTTAAATGCTTTACTTCAAGATTTATAAACATCTTTTTAAAAAATTTTTTCATGCTGTATAAGTGTTGCTTTTATATTGTGGTCAAGTGTTAAAACAGGATTAAATAATTAACTTATTGGGGCTGGCCTCGTGGTGTAGTGGTTAAGTAAGCGCTCTCCATTTCAGTGACCTGGGGTTTGCAGGTTCGGTTCTGGGGTACAGACCTACACACCACTCCTCAAGCCACGCTGTGGTGGCATCCCACATAAAAGAGAGGAAGATTGGAACAGATGTTAGCTCAGGGACATTCTTCCTCAAGCAAAAATATTATAAATCTATATAGAAATAAATGAATTAAGGCCCAACACAAGCATATCTAACAAAACCAGCATTCAGATATGATGAGTTCTATAGAGCAAATTATCAAGCCAAGTAATCAAGAGATGTCTTAGTGAACTTTTTGTTTAAGATTATATATAGAATTAAATCACTGTTCACTATTATCATTGTAATATAGAAATTTGTAACTCAAGAATTTAAAAACTTAATAGAGATGTCTGCTTTCAAGTGGAATGGAGCAGCTTGCAACAGATCAGTGCTCCACCTGGAACAACCCAAAAAAAGCTGGATAAAATGAAAAGCTCAGAGAGCTGTTTAGGAAATAAGAATAGAGGGGTTTGAACTCCAGAGTGAGAAGAATCTAGAAAAGGTAAGTTTGCTTCTACATTTCTGAACCATGAGTTTGGAGGAACCTTGAATATTATTGATATCACTCCTTGATTAGTGTATGTTGCACGACACAGTTGACTTTAAGAAAGGCAGATTTTTCTGGATGGATCTGATCTAATCATTGGAAATCTTCAGTTCACTCAATTGAAAATCTTGGGGGGACATGGGTTGGACCAGAAATAGACTGAGCCTTACCAGAGTGACAATCAGCCTCTACTCAGCAAAATCCCTGATGGATTAAGGGACCACCCTCTTCAACTAATGGAAAGGGTAAACTCTCTCCAGAAAAGGTAGTGTCTTCTGGAATCTCTACAACATCCAGCACTCAATCAAACATAACTAGCCCTGCCAAAAGTCATGACTACGTGGTTGAAAACAATAGAAAAAAAATAGACAATAAAAACAGACCTACCAGTGACCCAGATGTTAGCTAGTTAACAAAAAGATTCAAAGTTAACTGTTATTAATATGTTCTAGAAAATAAGCAAAAGTGGTGACAAAAAAGATAAAGTGAAGAATTTCACTATAGAATTGAACTATGAAAAAATATCTAGAAGTACTGAACTGAAAAAATGCATCATAGATGGTCTTCTATTATCTATGAAAAAATACACGGCAGAATTGTCTGAAATGAAAGAAAATGACCAAATAGTCATTATTCATCTTGACTATGCCACTTTTAATTAAAAAGTATAAAGTAATTTTACAAAATGCCACTTAAGAACCAATTCTCAAATTCCTCAAGGCAAGAGCTTCAATAGCAGTTGTTACTTATTTAGGCGATTCACGTCCAACTGTACACTTCTTGTTGTTAGTGCCATCCAGTCAATTCCAATGCCTAGCAACCCTGTGTAGGGGAGAGTGGAAGCCTGCCC
This sequence comes from Equus asinus, assembly GCF_041296235.1. Classification (NCBI taxonomy): domain Eukaryota; kingdom Metazoa; phylum Chordata; class Mammalia; order Perissodactyla; family Equidae; genus Equus; species Equus asinus. The sequence continues at coordinate 114,919,947 of NC_091792.1, read as the reverse complement.
AGTCTTTTTGCTCCAGCTCTCAGACAATGTTCTACTGCTGTTCATATTGTCATACACTTCAGAAGAGTTTAAATTTTTGTTGTTCAAATCTGGAAAATAAAATGTCAATTAACCAAGAGCATAAATACCCAACCTTTAACACTAAGGTTACTGGAATTCTGGAGGCACAAGAATTCACAGATTGGTAAAGTTTAGGAAGTGCCACAAGTCTAAAGCTAAACTTCTCTGAAGACTTCAGGTTAAAAAAAAAAAAAAGATTCAAAAGTTATTTCGAAAGATACACCTAATTACTGTTTCTCAAATTCATGAAGTCTTGTCACAAGCATCCTATTATGAATGTCTTTAATTTGATTTCTGTCAGATATGTGAAAAACTGCAAAGAAACTAGCCCAAGGATTAATTTTACTCCTTAATCCCTTGTCATAATCTGGTCATAAGACGCTTAGAAAGTGCTAAACAACAAATAAACAGCTTCTTACAAATCATAGTCTACTTGATCCAAGGAAACACAGATATTAATATACCTATAAGGTATTGATTCTACTTATATATTAATTGTTTTTGTTTTGTTCTTAAATACAACATTGAAAGTTTTCTTGAACACATGAAATAGCCAAGAAGTTTTACATAAGGAATACGAAAATAAGCATACACCAAGCTTTTTGTTTCTATTTCTATGGCAGAAAATTTTATTAACCCAACATAGTGCCAGCTTTCTTTTGAGAGATTGGTTTTTGTGAATAAAAATCTACTTATTGTAGGATTCTTGAGTTAGTACACTAATAATGGATATTAGCTATTATTATTACAGATTTAAAATTATTAATGTTCAAATAAAAAGAAAAACTATTAATCAAAATTCCCCATTCTAGTTAAGAGAAATTTATTGACATTTAGTAATCAGAGGGCCATAACTTTATTTTTCTCAAAAAACAAAACATTTTGTTTGATTATAGTTACTTATATCCCACAGGGTTTGAAAATATATTTTACATAAAGTAAAATAATAAAAGATATTACAGTAATCAAGGTGAAATCATATAAAATTGTTTTGTAAATAATAATAACAAATGTAAGCCAGTAAGATGTGGGTTTATAGTAAATTATTATGAAATAGATTACAGATTTATTCATATATACGAATTAGAAGCCTTTACTCTTAAAATAAGACAATATTTTCTCATTTTACACCTATTATTGAATATTACAGAGAAGTCTGCTGAAATGGGGTAAAATGAACTCTTTCTGCAAATGCTTCATTTTTTAGTAGTCATTAAAGTGAAAAAAACTTGCAAAACCTTTAATTTCTGAGCTTTAGACATCACTATGAATTACCTTTTCTGAATTTTTGACCCTTTCAACAATTCAACACTTGTATTTATTTCAGGGTTGGTCAGTATAAAATTTCACATTGGTATGTGAATGGTTTTTATTTCTGGAGTCAATCTTAAACTGTACTACAGGTTCATGGTAAAAATGACTTAGCAAAGGAAATAATATTGAGCTTCCCAGATTCTAATTGCTTGGTTGAAGAATGACTAATAAACACTAAATAAATGAGAGAATATCCAAGAAATATATTACCTATATTTATCATGATTAAATATGGTTTATGGTTTATGTAACTCTCACATCTGAGATGCCTGGGGCTTGTGGTCTACTGTATTCTACAGTAGGCAAGGTGAAGAAAAAAATGACATTTTGGTCAGCCCTAGCCCCTGTCCAACAGTTAGGAAAAAAATATTTCCTTCGATTCAGCTTTATACAGATGAAAGCAAATGAGCTTTGGAACTGATGGATCTTTGTTCCAATCCTGCTCCTCCCTCTTTGTTAGCTTTTGGAAATTAAACAAGTTAATTGCTTTAACCTGAGTTTCTTTATCTGTAAAATGATACACATGTAGTTATTCCTACCTATATAAGAATAAATATATTTCAAGTTCTTGGCCCTTAGTAGGCCTTAAATAGAGGGTAGATATTACTGAGTGGCCTGGCCTCCACCGGCAAGTCTTCTATTCAGTGGTTCAAAAGAGTTAATTAACAGAAAACAGCATTAATCAAGGTTAAATCTGAGGTATGTGTAAAATGACTAAAACTAAAATTCATGGTATGCTCTGCTTCTTGGAATCAAATCTTGCAATGAACATTTCTCATCTTGCTAATACACAAGTATGATGAATTTCTCAACGGTTGCTTTCCTAGTGAGCCCTGCCAGGTCTTGTGGTGGGTGTGACTCTTGCTTGGGCACTCAAGACACTATTGCCTGGAGCACATTTCCGGCTCAGCTGAGGGAAGCCTCTATTTACTCCTAGCATTGCTAGATACCTTTGTTCCCTCCTCCTTGCTCATGAAAATTAGAAAATGTGAGGCATGTGTAAGTGTATTTCTCCTTTCCAGACTCTTCCATCACCAATGCCACTCTTCACCTTCCTTTTCAAGAGAAATTGGTGTTTTCCTCAATGCTTTTTTTTATACATACTTTGAGGTATATGTAACTGTATTTCTCTCTTGGTCTTTATCTCCTATTTGGAGCTCATTTTCCAGACTGAGGATCCGTACAAAAGAACTACAGAATTTCTAGGGAACATCATGAATGCACTTACTGAAATTACGTAAGATACGTGTTATTGCTAAACCTGACTTACTGAGATTCAGTTAAAAGGTCAACTCCACCATTAAAGTTTTCCTAATGAGCCCGGCCCCACTCTGAACTCCAATAGCGATTTATAACCCTTTCAGTTCATTTCATACTTGGCCTTGTATTATAGCTTTGTATGTACATGGCTTCGGTTTTGTGTTTTTTTCTTAAGCACCTCAGAACAGCATGAGGGAGAAGAAAGAACATGAACTTTGTGTCACATAAACTCAGGTTGAAATTCCAACCTCACAGTTACTAGCTGTGTGGCCTTAAAATAGTTACCTTAATCTTGGCTCAGTTGCTTACTTACTGTATGATATTTAACCTCTATGTGTCCCAGTCTACTCATCTGTAAAATGGGGAAATAAAAATAGTTTTTTGTTAATATACAAGTATTGTGATGACTAAATCAGATATTTCATGTTAAGCGTTTAGAATAATTATGGTACATGGTAAGTACATTAAAATGTTAACAATAATTATATTGCAAAATTATTATTATTAAACTCTCTAAATTTTAATTTTCACAATGTGTATAATCATACTTTCTTTTCAGGGATGTTGCATGAGCTAAAAATGATATTTTATAAAAAGAATACCTAGAATATTTTCTGACACCTACTGCATATTTTGTAAATATTGGTCTATCTTCTACCCCAAACCCACATTAAAATCTAATTTTCTTTAGAACAAATAGAATGTTTTACTCATTTTTGAAACTTCCAAATCTTTTTTGTACATAATTGTATCTCAATAAATGTTTGTTGAATTAAATTAAATCAAATAAAATTGATTCAATAGCATTCTGTGAAATAAATTTTTGTTGGTGGAGCTGGTTTTTCCCAGAAATATTCAGTGGTTTCATTTCCAATTTTGAGAATCTGCAGATTCTGACAAATAGTCCTAATATTTGCTATCAATATGTAAATAATTTGAAGACTTCCCCCTCTTTCTCCAAACATCTGGAGAAATTTTTATTTTTATTTTTTTTTGCTGAGGAAGATTCACCCTGAGCTAACATCTGCTGTCAATCTTCCTCTATTTTGTATGTGAGTTGCCTCCACAGCATAGCTGCTATGAGTGGCGTAGGTCTGTACCTGAGAACAGAACCCCGGCTGCCAAAGCAAAGAGTGCCAAACTTAACCACCAGGCCCTGGGCCTCCCCTCATCTTATTCTTAAATGTAAAGAAGATAATATGTTGAAATTCAAGGGGAATTTAAATGAAAAATACGCTATATACTATATATCAAAATCCAGAAATACCTAAACGAAAAATGAAAAGTTTGTTTCACTATCAAGTGAAGAAACTTTAATCTGTTTAACAAATAATTGTTAAATGCATATTATATTTACTTCGGGGCTAGACATTGTGGGCAAGAAAGACACATAAGAAGTGATCATTTTATATTTTTAATACGTAACAGTATTTTAAGTGAAATAAGACATGCGACTGAATGACTATAATACGAAAGAATTTTGATTTGTATGGTAGACGGAGAACAAAGTACTCCATGAGTTCTGAAAATAAGAGTATTTCTTAGCTGAATAGTTAGAAAAGACTAAAACAGGTGGTAACTGAGCTAAATCTTAGGGGGGTATATAAATACCTCCTTATAATAATGCTAAATGTGTTGATACGTCAAGAAGGAGAGAAAATTACAATGGGGTTCTCCAGAGCAAATACGGTCGGATGGGTTGAATTATGTCCCGAAAAAGCTATTTTCAAGTCTTAACCCCTGGTACCCATGAATGTGACCTTATTTGGAAATAGGAGTTTTGCAGATGTAATCAAGTTAAGATGAAGTCACAATGGATTACGGTGGACCCTATCTCCACTGGCTGGTATCCCTGTAAGGAGAGGAAGATGTGGAGACACACAAACACACACAGGGACAGAAGCCTTGTGACTACGGAGGCAGACATTGGAGTGATGCGGTTACAAGCCAAGGAACATCTGGGATTGCCTGCAACCACCGGAAGCAAAGAAGAGGGCACAAAAGATTCTTCCCTAGGGCCTTCAGAGGGAGCCCGGCCCTGCTGACAGCTTGATTTCAGACTCCCAGCCTCCAGAACTATGAGACAACAAATTTCTGTTGTTTCAAGCCACCAAGTCGTCGTAATTTGTTATGGCAGCCCTAAGAAACTAATACAATGGTCAAAAAAGATGTTTTCCACACGTTTATCTTTTCTGTTGCAATAAGCTTGAATGAAAACAACTTGAGCTTTAATCCTAGTTTAAATCCTGACTGTGCCATTTTTATTACATGTGTAGCATTGAGGAAATTAACTTATTGTAGCCTTAACTTCACTATAAAAAGGATATTATGATACTTCCAAGTTTTTAAATTTCTTCATGAATCACTTGAGATAAAGTATGTATGTTTGTGATACATAGCGGATATTTAATCAACATAAGCAGTGACAATGTGGTTAGTGATGACTTCTATACAGGGTCCATTGCTGATTGCAATCACCAAAAGCACTGATGGTGGCATGATAATTAATAAAATAGGTAACCCTAGATTTAAATTATAGCTTTTTTCAATTTACCTAAGATTTTGAAGATCTAACATGTTCCTGTGACTTTTAAGAATCTTGAAAAGTCAAGGTTTTGTATGAAAATAGATAAACAAGTTACTAGATACACCAGAACTTTTTTCTTTTTTTGCCTAATTACAAGTGTTAGACTTGAGTTGAGCATCATGTTTGATTGGCATTGGGTAGTAGGCAGAAGATAGGCTTAAATAAACAAATATGCTATTTAGTAGACCTGGATAAGCAATATGCTGGCATTATATTACACAATACTAAATATAGTACCGGATATTGACACATTTCTTAGTACAGTGTACGAGTGTATAACTTGGGGAATCACATAATCTTTGCTTTGTCCATTTTGATGAATAGAAGACAAACAGTACCATAAAATGAGGTTTAGGAGGTGTGTATGCTAGTGTGCCAGGTGATACCTGACAATTTCTACAGGATAAGCAGCGCATATATTCCTATAGGCTAAAATTCAGGGAGACTTTAAAAAGGGAATCAAATGTGTACCATCAAAGCAAGCACAGCAATAAACAAATAGTTAATAGCACAGGTTCTAAAGTCAGAGAGCCTCAGTTCACCCTCCTTAGCCAAGCATTAACTTTGTGAACTCAGGCAAGTTTCCTAACCTCTGCATGCCTCAATTTTCCTCATCTATAAAGTGGGGATAATCACTAGTATAATAGTATAACATTTAATATAATTATGAATTGAGCTAATACATGTAACCCACTTACAAGAAGAGCGCCTGACATCAGAGTTGGATTTACCATGAAGGCATAAACCTTAGCAGTAGATATGTTCTCTTGCATTGCTCATTCCAAGCCTTAGGAGGCACTCTTGCTATGTTTTCACAGGCTCACATCTTTTTGTAAGTATGCAAAAATCAGAAATTTCTCCATAATCACTTAAGACAGCTGTCTCTTTCCATTCTGATTCCCTCTTCATCAGCTTTCTTTCATGTCAAGTGAATTGGAGTGGCCCTGGGCATTCAGAACCAGCTAAGGGAAAGCTGAGTTGGGGAGATGTGGAGTTTAGGTTTAGCAGGATAATTTGCATGTATAGTTAAGATATTGCTGGCTATCATGAGGAAGGAATGCATTCCAGGATTACTCTTAGCCTACTGCTGATTTGCCCAGTGTCATGACATGAAGGTACAGAGCAAGAGGATGTATTGCAAGGTGAACTTGTCCTGTAGCACCTGGCAGTGGAAGTATGTGAATAGTTGAGAAGAATGTGAAATGCATGCAGCTAGAAGCCAGTTTCTATAAAATTCTTCCAAGCCTTGTAGCATATACATGATACGAAGTTAATAAAGGTTTTCCCAAATTTGAAAACAGTTCAAAAATTGTACATGACATTATAAATAACTAATTGTGATGCTGAAAGAAGTTTTTCTAAGATCAGTATTACTAAAACAAATAATAACCAATCAGCTATGCTAGAAGGAAGAGTAAATTATCTTTCTATTCTTTGGTATAGAAAATGATATTGTATAATACATGTTGTATGAAGAGGCAGTCAAAGAGTATGAAGATGTGGGCCAGTCTCGGTGGCCTAGTGGTTAAGTTCAGTGGGCTCCCTTTCAGCAGCCAGGGTTCAGTTCCTGGGGGTGGACCTACACCACTCATTAGTGGCCATGCTGTGGCAGCGGCTCACATACAAAAAGAGGAAGATTGGGAACAGATGTTAGCTTAGGGCAAATCTTCCTCAGCAAAAAGAGGAAGATTGGCAACAGATGTTAGCTCAAGGTGAATCTTCCTTAGCAAAAAAAAAAAAAGCATGAAAACAAAAGAACAGGTAAAGAAAGTAGTATTGAGGTGTTTATGAATTTAATAAAGATATTTTATGTTTTCTGGACTTTATGATCATTATGGTATTTGTTGTAATTTCTTTTCTCATTCTAAATAAATGGTCGCATAAACTTAATTTTATATACATAATTTTCTATTCATTTTCTTAATGAGCCAACAAAATCTTATGAGCTTCAGAATCTATAAAACCTGCCTAGGCCCCTGCTCGGTTTATATTAAGTATTAAGTGATAAAACCAGAAAACCGTTTAAAAATGTATATGTGAATATATGTATAAATATACATAAATACATACATACATAAATATACATGAATGTTGACAATGCCCAATTTTTAAAAGTAAGACTGAGAGTCCAAAGAAATTTACAGCTCACAGAGAGAGAGTGGTCAGATGCTGTACCACCACCAAGTATAATTTTGAGATCCACTGTTTCATTGAAACCATTCAGCAGACATTTATTGAGCTCCCACTAAGTGCTGACTGGAATACAAATTGAACACATCACTGTCTGCATCCTCAAGGAGCAGAGTATCCAGAGAGAGAGAGAGAGTTGATGTAAGACAAACGAATGACAATGATAAGGAAGGAAGGAGAGAGGGAGGGAGGGAGGAAGAAAGGGGGGAGAAGGAAGGAAGAAGAAAAGGAAGGAAGAAAGCAGGAAGGGTGGCAACATTTCTACTTCATTTTGTTTGCTTGAGACCTTGGATTTTACAATAACTCTCTGTTAGTTTCTGAGCGTTAGTCACTCTCAAGTTATCCCAAGAGAAATTAATAATACCAAGCAAGAGACATTATATAGGCACAAGTAATTAGAATGCAAAATATTTCCAGATACTACTAAGTGAAAACAGTGTTTCAGCAATGATGTATGACAAGAAAAACAAATGGCTCAGAAGAAAACAATGAAATGAGAACAATGGACACAGGTATTTTCCCTTTCACGCAACTGATATTGCCTTAAAAATTCAAAATCCAGTTTTTATAAAATCACTAGTGAAGCTATTCTTCAACATAATATAGAAAATCCCTTTTTAAAATATTCATGTTAATTATTTTTGAAATAAGCCAAAAAATAGCCAAGTGACAAAAGTAGGAAATTAGACTGAAAACATGGGAGCAAAGGTAGTAAATTATATAAATGGAAAAGCTTTGGTGAATTAACATAAAGAAGTAAAAAGAATAGCGTAGGAATCAATGATAACATCTTACTGGGTCTTTCATCAATTGAGTTAAATGAAATCTTTGACACATGTTCATTTTACATTTCCATGAGAGTCTTAATTTTATATGCTCAAAAACTATCAACAATCATGCCCAATGGTTTTACGTGACAGAGTCAGGTAAAATATGTTGCCAGAGGACTGCACGCTTAATAGATGGCTTACAACCAGGCATGTCTCTTCTTACATCAGAATTGTAATTAGAGGTGAATTACAAGCATTGGTAGAACCTAATATTTCTGACCCTCTATTTCTCTAGCTATTCTTCTCTGCTAAATTTGAGTTTTGTTTTAGTTTTTGGTTTCCACACAGCAGATAAATTATTACCCATTGGGAGCAGCAATAATTGAGAATTTGGTTTTATGGTTTGATCATTTAGTGATTTCTGAAAATAGATTATAGAGATTTATTTTCTGCTGAGTGAGAGCTGACAGAGAATCTTGTTTGTCTTCTCTTATTTGTTTGTTTATTTTGAGCTCAAATAATTTAGGAATGTCACGTCCACCAGAAAGGATAACAACTCAGGGCTGACCCTGTTGCCTAGTGGTTAAGTTTGGTGCACTCCACTTTGGTGGCTTGGGTTAAGTCCCCAGATGTGGACCTATACAATTCGTCAGCAGCCATGTTGTGGTGGCAACCCACATATAAAATAGAGGAGGACTGGCAACAGATGTTAGCTCAGGGCAAATCTTCCCCAGCCAAACAAAAAAAAAAGAAAGAAAGAATAACAACTCTTTTGTATTTGGATTTCTGAGGTGTTGTGTTTTTGTGTCTCCTGTTCCTCTTTACCTGTGGTTAAAATGGTAGATATTATGCTATAAACTCTCTATACGACTGCCTGTCTATGTGTCTGCAATTCAAAAAGCCTTTATTTCTTGTTACATTCATGTGAAATATTTTTCTATTTCCAGGGAGCATTAATAATTAGATTATAAGTTACTTAAAGAAGCTCTGTTCTGATTGATTTATAGAGATAAAAAAGTGAATATATAAATTAAATAATCCTAAAATTCCTAAAGAGTAAGCAAATTTAACCTCTAATATTTTAAATGTACTAGAGTTTAAAAAAAGTCTTACAACAGAAATTAACTCAGAAGTATTTTAAGAATCCAAGTTCATTTACTTAAGGTATGCTTAAAGTACTCAAATTTGGTAAACCTAAGATCATTCTCCGGCAAACAAGATCAGTTTAATAATTAATTGGTTTAATAATAATAACTATGCCTTTTCTCACATTTTTCAAGTTTTCTCTGTTTTAAGTATAATACAAGCACACATTTTATTCTACTTAGGTTTGCTTTTTCTAAACAAATTTCACTTTTTTTAACCAATCAAATAAGCTAATTTTATTACTGCATAATGTTTAAGATTATGAAAATGTATATTTGCGTTGAACTAGATTGAATCATTGTTCTGACACTTTTGATTTCAATAGTAGTTCTATTTTGTAGTATGTCAACTTAAAGATAATTTCCAAAATCTCTTAAGGTAACAGAAAACTTTGATATTAAATTGAGCTAATTAGTGGATAATCATTGGTAGCTAATTAACTTGGAGTACAGAATACTGAGACATCCAAAGCATTGGTTAAAATACTCATAATTTAAAGTTTATATATTTTATTAAGTTTTCTATATTATAGAGAGGCTAAATCTCGGGATAATGTTAATGAAAATTCATTTTTTGCCACTTTAAGAAATTGTAAAAGGGAACATGTGGCTATGGAATACTTTATTATGTATTTATTTTCACAAGCTTTGCTAATCTGTTAAAACGCTTGAATAAGACAGAGTTCTCTATTATTCACTCTCCCACCCACCCAGTTTTCTCTGTGAAATTAAAAATGGTTACTTTTGTTAAAATTTATGATTAATATGAGCAGTTGAGACCACACAATACAGTGAGAACTCAATTTTTTTCTTTTTTAAGGGAAAAGAGCAATTTGTCCCAAAGCAGGAGCTCTCAAACTTTTAGGTCTTTGAATGCCTTCACATTCTTAGAAATTATTGAGGATCTCCAAGAGCTTGGATTTATGTGAAGTATTGTTACCAACATTTACCATATTAGAAATTAAAAGTGATTTTTTAAATATTCATTTTTTAATTTAAGAGAGTAATGATGAATACATTGCATGTTGACATAAATAGCATCTTAATATAATCATGAAATTAATTTTTACCTGGTGGATTCCCTAAGAGCTATCTTAAAGTAATGTGTCAGTTCTAGAAAATGAAGAAACATAATAAACAAGAAAACTTGGAAGGAGAATTTTCTTTTTCTTGGATCATGATGCCTGAGTCTGAAAAGAAGCTCTGAGATATGTTAAAATTTCAATAGTTTGTTTGTTCTGATTGGCTTGCTTCCTTGGTTTACTGATTAACACCTTGGCCTACAATATGAAACGTAATTCTTTACATCTGTGTAATCTACCTACATTGTAAAATTCTGTGTTTTACCAGAATAATTTTCTGTGCTTTATGTTAACTTTATTACATCCTTGATTATTTAAGGAGAAAAAAGAACAAAAACATGAGTTATCACTTTTTAAAGAACTAAGGTTCTTTACAATCCTGTAATCATCTAATTATTTTAAAAGCTTTATTTTCACTTTAATTAAATGGTTAACCAAGTACTATTTCTCAGGTACCCATGATCCTATCCAAATCAAATGTCCAAACCTCTCCTGAAAACTGTATTTATTTTTACCTCTCAAAAATCATGTCTTAGGGGCCAGCCCAGTGGCGCAGCGGTTAAGTTTGCACATTCTGCTTTGGTGGCCCAGGGTTTGCCAGTTCAGATCCCGGGTGTGGACCTGCACACTGATTGTCAAGCCATGCTGTGGCAGGCATCTCACATAGAAAATAGAGGAACATGGGCATAGATGTTAGCTCAGGGCTAATCTTCCTCAAGAAAAAAAAAAATCGTATCTTAAACACAGAAAAATAAGATAAAACTTTCAGAATATTTTGACATCTAAAACTATTACACTATATCAGAGGGAACTTGGAAAATCACAAAGATTTTTTTCTTTCACTTCTTAAAAAGAGATGCTAGAAGTATCTAATTAAGTTTGTTTGATGAGTTGCACGGGAAGAATTGTCAAATCAGAAGAGACACTCAGCCTTCTTCAGGTTAAACTGATACTGGCAAAATGTTATTAATGTAAGTATTCCAGAAATTTCATGCTGTATGGGAAGTCTTTGGGTATTTGTTAATGTCCTTGCTTTCGATAATATATTTTAACCTCAGGGAAAACATTGATCAAAACTCTTATGAAGTAGTTTTTTCAAGGTTTCCTATGTAATTCAGAGTCCTGGTAGTGCTGTATCTAATAATATTAGTCAATAACAATAGAATGTTATCAGTCATAGTTTCAGTTACTACTTAAAATGTTCACAGGTCATGCTTTACCTCTTTATTTGGAATCTACCATCTTCTAAGGCAGTGGTTCTTAAATGATGATAAACATCGGACTAACCTATGGAGTTTTATAAAAATATAGACATGTAGGTCCTACTCCAGAGTTTATGTGATATTTTTGGTATACTCTTGATATGTATGTTATGTTTCAGGATCTTTATATATTATATCTCAAGATTTTTTTCTTCCTTAAAAAAAACCCAATCATTTTTAAAAAATCAGATAAAACAGTCACTGACTTCCTTAAAAACAGAAAAGATCAGTCTCCTTCAACAAAGGACAGTCTCAAAGGCTTTTAGAAAGGGACTGTACTAGGTACTTCAAACTACTGATATGCCGATGAATAGAATGTCGGATACATGCTTCTGACCTGACATGGTCAGACCACTTTTAGACCGTACCAGTGGACTAAGTCAGGATTTCCAGAACTCTTTCTAGTCGAGAAGCAAATGGCTTCATGAAAACGCTAACTCAATATCCAACAGAACAAGAATTAATTACAGGGGACTGAATGAACTGATGGGGAAAATTTTAATGTTTCTTTTTTTTAGAGGAGGAATATTATTAATATTACTTTTATGTTCTTTTCCTGGATACATAAGAAAGATCCTTCTCCTTGTTAAGCAGTCTGAAACCCAGAACAATTGAGTAAACTCTGCTTTTGTAAACTGAAATGAAATTTTTTAAATACCTAATTCTGATTGATCGCCAAATTCAGAAACTCTTATTACTTCTCTTTACTTTTTATGGCAATATATTTATTTGCATAGGTTTGGTAAGAATGTCTTCCTTTTTATCAGGATATAACAGAACAAAATGATTGTGCAACCATGGCCTTATTCTGAGTATCACATTTAAGAACAATGCTTATTTAATCAGATATGACAAGCTGCTTTTGAGAAACAAATGCTGGCTTTATTATGGAGATAATGTTTACAAAACCCTCCCAGGGAAACTGCCGAATACCTGGTTTGCAGTGTCCAGTCTTACAGGTCGTAAGGAAAGTTACTTACTGTGAAGTCAAGAAAGAACCGTAGGAAATTTGGAGCACCATAGAAGAGAGAGAAATCACCCAAATTTAGAGCTACTGCAGGTGAGATATGGTGGAGGGTGTACCTTGGGCTTCATTTCCTCACCTTGGGATAGTAAATAATAAAGATTTTTAGAAGTCAAATCTGAGATTTCTTATGAAAATTTCCAAACAGAAGTTAACCTTGTGGTGTTTATAATTGTTAAATATTATATGGTTCTTGATTTTCAAAAAGTTTAAGGAGGCCTATATCCTATATAGTAAATTAATACCATTACTGCACCTATGTAAATAATCAGGCCAAACCTAGTGAGAGCAGCTTTATTTTGTAATCAAGAAACTCTTTCTTTGAGATTATCACAATTACAAGGTAAAGAGAGCCTGTCAGGAAAAAATTGTGAAAGACTTTGAAAGGTACCGAAAAGATCACTGGGTGTCTTCACTGGAAAACTATGTATTGTCCAGAGCACGCCCTTCCGGATAACTGACTCTACGGAGTTTGCGCTTTTCATTGTCTTTGACCTATTTTATAGTTTTGTAAATTGAGGAAAATCAAAATAATGTGAATGATTCTCAACCATGGAAGTGCAAATGAATTGTATTCAGTGGAAGGAAATTGATTCTTACTCTGTGAATATTGACTGATTTTGCCAGTTTTGCATCTACTGAGTAAATGCATTTGAACATTCACCGTAAGGCTGTTTCGGTGTCTCCTCTTTGGATTCTCCAGCAAACTGGTTGTAACATCTTACTGGTTCCCTCATTACTTAATGAATTCTATGGGATTTCTGGCACGTGTTCATTCAAAACATAAGAAGTAGGTTATGTTAAGTAAAATACTTGAATAAGTAGAAGGAAAGTAAATACACTGAACAAGTAGGAGGCGGATAAATATACCTCCACAAGTTCAAAATAAAGCATCTCAAATACATTTAAGAGATAAAATGTATAATTAAAAGCCTTCATTTTGATCTCACAAATACCATGAAGAGATAAATCATTAAAGAAAAAGCTTAGATTTTAAAATTTTATGTCAGCGCATTTTACATGTCTTTATTTCCTATGACACTGGTTGGCCTTTCTCTCAGAAACTATTTTTATGAGCGCTATTCAGTCACATAGTTTCATTGATTTAAATTGGTTAAAAGGTACAACGGTTGCATTTCTGAAGTAGTGCAAAAGTTCTGTCACCTAAAAAATGGTATCTCTGAAATGAGAAAAACCAAACTGTATACATTGAGTAGTGCATTCTTGAAGACAGATTTCTAAAAACCAACAATTTTTCTCAGCTCATAAAATTTCGTACCCCCTCTTGCTTATCAGTGTCATGACAATAAGCCATCCAATGCAGAGACCAACTATGGTCTTAAGGAAATTTATGCTAACATACCATTTATCAAAGTAGTGTAAGAAATGCTAGTTTTAAAGAATGTTGATAAATATTTCAAACAAAAAGGATTCAGTGTCAATTCAAATTACAAAAGAAGATTCTTAATGGAAATTAGCATATTAGTTCTGTGCACTTCTACCATTAAAAATCATACCTGTGAAACTTTAATTAAAACAAAATTTTCCAAATGTATGTGAGCATTTTCCCCCACAGGTACCAATTAAGAGCTCATGGAATAATATTCCTCAGAACAATAGTTAAGGATATGCTGTACTATGTCATGAATCCTATTTTATATTTTCAGTAAACTCTCAATAAATCTTTTTAAAAATAAGATATTTCTAATAATAGGAATTTTCATTATAATATATAATGCTTAGATAAATGCTATATAGTAGAAAGAATATATATAAATATATTACATATAATATATAAACATATATATAATTATGTGTAATTATATACATTATATATACTATAAAAGAATATATATAAATGCTATATAAATGCTTATATAGTAGAAAGAAGTATAAATACAGGCAAGAACAAATGGAAATATAACTCACATGTAGAGGTAACTACTTTTAACACTTTGTGTCATTTTTGCATGCGTTAGTAAGTACTCTCATTTTTATTAAAAAAAAGGAATCATATTGGATATTCTTTTCTATAGCCTGCACTTTTCATTAGACATATTAAAGATATATTTCTAGGCTGTCAAATATTCTACACCACAATTTCTCATGGCTTTATGATATTCTATTTACAAATGTACTGTAAATTTTTAAACAAATCGTATCAATAGGATTTAAGTTGGTTTCGGTTTTTCACTTCATAAATTCTGTCATGGATATCCTTATGGCTATATCTTGGGCCCATCTATAATTACTTCTTTAGAATAAATTTCTAATCCAAACATAGTGGATCAAGTGTATGCAAAATTCTACTGCTTTTTACCTGTATAAGTGTTTGGCCTCAAACTTCCATTGGGTCCTCCAAGTTGCAGACCTGTACTTTGTATTTTAGTATCAACTCTCTTTCCCGTTTTTGAAGACGTTTAAAATCATGACCACTCTCTTCAAACCTTTGACTATATTCAGCTGACTCTACATCCTTCTTTGGAGAGAAAATAGAACATGCCAGAAAAGAATCGTCTTAACTTCCCTACCTAAAATAATTCTACGTAGTTACTTGCATTACTACCTATCCTTTTCACTTTCCCTCAGATTAAAATGTAAATATTTTTCCTACATATTGGATCCCATTCTTTTGTGTTTCTTAAAAGACCTTCAGGCTCACTCAACGACGTGTTTTCTATTCTGCATCAACAGCCTCTCCTTCACAACATATTCCCCCAGATAAAAAAACTCAACAATACAGTCCACTCCAGCTACTACCTACACTTCTCTCCCCACAGTCAACCTTCTTCAATGTTGTGTCTACTCACCATCTTCATTTCCTCACCTCTGCTTATGGTTCATTGCACCACAATCTGACCCTCCTCCATCTCTTACACTGCTCTTGCTAAGGTCATGTTTTTGCTGATAATTCTAATGGAAACTTGTCATTTGGTCCTTCTTTTATTTGCCCTCTCTGCAACATTTGACACTTTTGATTACTCTTTCTTTGAAACATTCACTTCCTTTGGTTTCACAAAAGCATACTCTTCGATTACCTCTACCATGCTTCTCTTACTCTACCCAGGATTTTTAGTTAACTATTTCTCAAGTACTGCACTAGGCTTTTTTTTCTTGTCTTATCTTTATTTTTTCCTTTTGTTTTTCTCTCCCATACAACATACATTTTCTAGGAACTATTGTCCACATTCATAGGTTTGCTTATCACCAATCTCATCTCTATCCTGTGCTACAGTCCTAAGAATCTAACAATTTCCATGTACCAGCTACAACTTTAATCAGGTTAACTTAAGCTCTCTCCTCAGTTTTCTCATATGTAAAATGAGAATAAAGATTGTATATCTGCCATGGATCACACTGTAAAACATCAGTGAGATAATTTAAATATTTTAGTACAGTATCTGACAACGCCCAAGTGCTTAATAAGTACCTTTTATTCCTAATCTCTAGTACATTTAAAATAATTTTGGACAAAACATTACAAAATTCAGGTAATTAGCAGGAAAAAAGTTCTGGTAAATAACAAAATTAAGACAAAAATAATAGATTGAAGTGTACCCAGAAGATGGTATTAGTTAAGATGGCACCAGCTGCAATGAGAGATGAACCTGAATTTTTAAATGGCTTAACATAATAGAATTTTATTTTCACTCACTTAAAATAAATACAATAGGTGGGGCAGAGGCTCTGCCCCATTCATTTATTCAGGGACTCAGACTGATGCAGATTTGGTATGTATATAATTTGTCTCCCAGGATTTTGCAGCTGGTGTTTTTGCCAAATGTTTTGCCACTGCATATCTTGGGTCTCCGTCTTTCTAACCCCTGATACAAATTTTCTTTCCATCCACTGACTTCCTACTAAGCCATGACGTATCTTTTAGTTTTTTTTACTTTTATTTTTTTTTCGTTGGAGCTCCTACTCACTTCTAATGACAATTTGCAGATTAGTTATAATAACACAAGCTGCCTAAGAGATGAATGTCAAAATCTCAGGGGCTTAACACGTTGACGGTATAAAATTAACATCATTTGTGTAATATCTTCTTTAATTTCTTGATAAACTGTAAGTCAAGAAACATATATTAGTTCTAGCATTGTAAGTAATTAGTAACCAGCAGTATGACTTGAGTGAAGTTATTTCTCTTCTTCTGGTCTCAAATTTTATATACGCAAAATAAGGAGCACAGTCATGGAATAGATGCTCTCTAAGATTCCTTCGACTCTATAATTTGGTTAATTTATCATATCGGGATATTCACAACTATCATGGAAACCAACAGGATAAGAAAAATGTGTGTCTTTAGGATCAACACTAAAGGATGAGCAGGCTGCAATAACTATAGCTTAACAAACTTCCTTCAGGACATTTGTGGTAGGCAGTCTCTAAAATGTCCCCAGTGATCCCACCTCTTGGTATCCACATCCTGTGTAATCTCCTCTAAGAGTGAGGCTAGACTTAGTGACTTTATCCTAAGAAATAGAACATGGAAAAAGTAAAGCGATATCACTTCTGAGATTAGGTTACCAAAAAAAAAATGATTTCCATCTCTCTCTCTGACCCTATTTCTCTCAATCCTCCACTTTAAAGGAAGCAAGCTGCCATGTTTAAGAGCCCCAGCAGAGGCGCACATGACAAGGATCTGATACCTCCAGTCGACAGTCAACAGGGACCTGAGGTCTGCCAACAGGCGCATGAGTGAGCCTGGAGTCTGATTCCACCTCACTGGAGCCTTGAAGTGACCTCAGCTCCAGTGAATAACATTGCACCCCCATGACATAGCCTGAGACAGAGGACCTGAGTGAGCCGGCTCAGATTCCCAACCCAGAGGAACCGTGAGATAACAAGTATGTGTTGTTTTAAGCCTCTATGTTTTGGGTTAATTTGTTACACAGCAATAGACAAATAACAAAATATCTGACTGGTAAATAACAAGGACATCATTCTTTCAAAAACAGGTATTCTGATGTAGAATAACTCACTTCTGGGAAAAGAAGCAGCAAAAACGTTTTACTTGGCTTTCTTCTTGTATTTTCCCTTTGGCGAGGCTCAGTTCCTGCCCTCAAAAAGCACTGGACTGCAAAATCAGGAATTTTCCTCTCTCTTATTTTGCCCTTTCAGTTCTGAGAATAGTTCAATGGTACCTGGCTGTCACTATGCCTCTCCATGATAATACATTTAATATTTCCTAACAGATTGTTTCCATTAACTTTTTAAAATACTTTTAGTAATATTCTTATTATATATATATATAATTCATATTGATCACAGAAAATTTAGAAAACACAGATAGGTAAGAAAGAAAAATAAAAATCACCTGTAGTTGCAAAATCCAGAGATATATCATTAACGTTTTGATGCATATCCTTCAAACAGCTGTCTTATAGTTACTCAGGTACTCTGGTTTTAAACAATTTAGGAATAATAGCATATATATATGTATATATACATATATAGTACTTTCTATGTGCCAAGTATTTTTCTAAGCGCTTCATATGTATTAACTTATTTAATCTTCACACGGACCCTCTATTATTGCCGCTGTGTTACAGATAAGTAAACTGAGGCCCAATACATGTACATTCACAGACATTGTTTCTCTCACTGAGCATAATGACCTAAATGGTACTAGATTGTAACTTCCTAACACATCATTAAGCATATCTCACTTGTTTACATTTTAACAAAAGCCTTCTAGTGACCCACTTTGTCACACTCAGAGGTTTGGGTAAACGATGAAAGAATAGTAAAAAGCCTGACAAACCTTCAATCCCTGCTTTTAAAACACACACACACATTTCTTTCATCTCTGCATAAGGCCACTCCGGAGGCCAACACTTCTCAGAAGTTACCCTGGGGTCCAGCTGCTGGAGAAGAGCATAGATATATGTTAATGTCCCATGAGTGTTCAGGATGAAAGAGGCCATTCTGAAGTATATGGAGACTCCTTCCTCTTACACCTTAAGTTACATCTCCCTGCGCTTTCTGAGATCTGGAGAACACATGGGCATAATGTCCTTATTAAGTTCAGAGACTAATAGAGGAGCCAGAAGGTGATTTAAAACCTAGGACATGGCTTATTAGGAACTCTGGTATTCATTTCAACTGCCAGACTCAAGAATCAGTGGAATGTCAAATCAAGCTGCATTTTACAATAACAGCGACATCCCTGCACTGAGCGGAAGTTGACGAATACACTTACTATAGCGTATTCCATACCTTGAGATTAAACGTTACATATATATGATGTATGTAACACTTTGTGATTATAATACCTTTGCCACCTTGATTCCTGGATAACGCAAGAAAAAATTCACTGTTTTTTTTACCTATAAACATAAACAAATATATAGAATATATTGAATTAATCTCTGAAATATGCTACAGTAATTATATAAAGCATTACTATAGTGATTATATACTGTATACGTAAGTATATGTTACTACAGTTTGACCAGTATGGCTGTCCTTTCAAATTTAATCTTCATGAAAAAGAAGCTTGTCTGTCTTGTACACCACTTTATCTCCTAGAATAACTTTGTGCCATACACATATTATATGCATTCATTCATTTAATAAATACATATGACTACATACTGTTAACAAGGCAATGAGTTACAGAGAGGCTAAGTAACTTACTCAGGTTCACACAGTTAGCAAACATTGGTTTGAAATCAAGATTATTCCTAAAAGAATCCAACACAGCCACCACCATCGTGCGAGAAGGAAAAGGTCACAGTGACAGCTAGAGCTCTGGAACTCACACAAATCCCTAGGTCTACCCCAGGAATGTGCCCCTAGGAAACATTCTCACTCACAGAATTTGAGTCGCTGTTGAGATCCACATCTCTATCTGCGTATGTTACAGACATTTTGGTCTACAGCGTAGATTGTGACTCCACAAAGAACAAACTTTGTCTTATTCATATTTGTTACTATGGAGCTAGTATAGTGTCTTGTACACAGTAGAGACCTAGTAAAATTCTGACGAATTGAATCATAGGAGGGCGATATGTTAGTCACACACTGACTTGTAAAAATGAATGTCATTTTTATTGGACAAGGCAGAATATAAATATATACATATAAACTTATGTATATACATACAGACAGGTTGATCTAATCTACAACTAACATAGTATGACTCCAAATCAAACTAAAGGGCTATAAAATGATGTTGGTTTCTAACTTTTTATAGGGACATAAGAATTTAAAACTAAACCAGATTAACCAAAAGCAAAAGGAAGACTTGCTGTGGGTTAAAGTTGGCAGTGATAAGCATGAATCTCAACCTAGACACAGGGCTGAGTTGTAAAACGCATCCAGAAAGGAAAATAGCAGGGGAAAAGTCAACCAAACAAAGTATAGGACAGGGGCTGGCCTGGTGGCGTAGTGGTTGAGTTTGCATGCTCCGCTTCAGCGGCTAGGGTTTCACAGGTTGGGATCCCGGGTGTGGACCTAGCACCACTTATCAAACCATGCTATGGTGGCATCCCACATAAAAAATAGAGGAAGATTGGCAAAGATGTTAGCTCAGTGACAATCTTCCTTAAGCAAAAAGAGGAAGATTGGTAACAGATGTTAGCTCAGGGCCAATCTTCCTCACACACACACAAAAAACAAAAAGAAAACATAGGATAGATAACAGGAACAGGCCTGGATAAGTGGTTAGCATTAATGTAAATACACATCAGCATCTCCTACTAGAGTTTCTTAATACCATTGATACTCGTGTGTGTGTACATATACGTGTGCCCATGCAGGTTTGTGTCCACACATATACATACTAACAGATGGATGAACAGAGAGGCTCACATTCAGTATTGGGGTTGTCTGGCCAAGGATAACAAGACCCCCCCATGCGGATCTGCATTCAGAAAGAGGGCTCCAATCTGGGAAGAAGACAGGCTACAGAAAAATTTTGTCAAAATAAGTGCTTCATTCCTAGAGCAAATGAGATATCAAGACACGTAGTCAAGCACAAAAGAGTAAAGTGGCTGCGCCAGCTATCCAAGTTGGTACAGAGCAAGAACTTGTTGAGTAAATCAAGGTGGAAATCATTGACTTAAACCGAAGAAAATAGGGCAGAGCCAGACTTGAAGCAAAATTAACGAAATGCTGAATTTTCCCACTTTTCTTTCTTTCTCTTTGAGTCTCTTTCTCATCTTTTTTCTCTTTTTTTTCTTACTTTCAATAGGAAAAGCAAATATCTTACAAATTAAGGTCATACCTGACAAAACCATAACATCATAACAACAGGCAAGTAAGGATGGGAGCAATAATCACCCCCAGACAACCAGGGGAACTATGGCTATTGTGCACAAAACCAAATGCTTATCTTTCAGGCATTCAAAGCAAAAGGGGACCACAATAGGATATATCATGCTCACTAGCTAATAAGGTAGAAAAAACAAATTATCAGGAAAGAGATATTTCCCTAGCTCTGAAAGCTGAGAAGAGACATTGCAGGGGTCTACACTGGGACTTTTTTGAATCACACAGATAGCATGGTAATAAGGTCTTTCAGGAGGACAAAAAAAAAAAGATATAAAGAAACTTTGCATAAATAATGAATTCAGAGAAATGAGATAGAAAAAATCAGCAAGCAAGTGAAGATGAGACTTCTGAAAGACTAAAGGAGACAGGCAGAAATAAATAATCACAAAAAGTAAAGAAGCACAAAGAAGATCAAAGTGATAGAATCATTTTCACAATTGACCTGGACATGACAAAATACAGATGTTAAAATAATATAAAGTCCCATGGACCAATATCTGTCACTGTAAAATGTCTAGGTTTTCCCTAGGAATGGATTAATAATTTTCATATAGGTCTCTCTGGCAGAAATCATTATGGTTCAGAATTCTTGTTTTAATGTAGTGGCTACTGAATTAAAAATTTAAGCTATTTTATAAAAATTCATTATGTTATCTTGCTTTAAAAGATTGCACCAGGGGCCAGCCTGGTGGCGCAGTGGTTAAGTTCACCCGTTCCGCTTCTCGGCAGCCCGGGGATTGCTGGTTTGGATCCCGGGTGCGGACATGGCACTGGTTGGCAAAAGCCATGCTGTGGTAGGCATCCCACATATAAAGTAGAGGAAGATGAGCGTGGATGTTAGCTCAGGGTCAGTCTTCCTCAGGAAAAAGAGGAGGATTGGCAGTAGTTAGCTCAGGGCTAATCTTCCTCAAAAAAAAAAAAAAAGATTACTCCATTGATACATGCTGTATTGGTTTATAGAGCTGATCTTCTGCTCATGTGCAGATGTAGAAAAAAGAACATAGGTTTTGGAATCAGTCAGGTTTAGATTTGAATTTACCTCTTCAACTTATTTGTTGTTTGACCTTAAGCAAGTTAGTCAGCCCTTGGGGTTTTTTATTTATAATATAAAGTAAATAACTCCTATATCTCTTGAGTTTTTTTGATTTTTTTTATTCTTCTTCTCAAAGCCCCCCAGTATATAGTTGTACATTCTAGTTGTAGGTCCTTCTGGTTGTGCTATGTGGGATGCTGCCTTAGCATGGCCTGATGAGCGGTGCTAGGTCCATGCCCAGGATCTGAACTGGCGAAACCCTGCATTGCCAAAGCAGAGTGGGCAAGCTTAACCACTCGGTCATGGGGCTGGCCTTCTGAGTTGTTTTTATTAGCAAATGAGATCATGTATGTAAAGTCCCCAGCAAGTTTCTAGGTATTAGATAAATAATCCTCTGCTCTGTTCTGATGGGGTTGGGATTCCATATCTTAAATACGTAAATGAAATATATACATGCCAGGTAGGAAAAAAGAAACCTTCAAAGGAAAGAATTTCCTAAATACTTATACAATGAAAACAACCTTCAGAAGATAACCCTATGTTTATAAATTTTTTTTTAAAGATTTTATTTTTCCTTTTTCTCCCTAAAGCCCCCCAGTACATAGTTGTGCATTTTTAGTTGTAGGTCCTTCTAGTTGTGGCATGTGGGACACTGCCTCAGCACGGCTTGATGAGCAGCACCATGTCCACGCCCAGCATTCAACCCGATGAAACCTTGGGCCGCTGAAGCAGAGCGCACGAATCTAACCACTCGGCCTCGGGGCCGGCCCCATGTTTATAGTTTTTAAACTGTTTCACATTCAACAGTTCATTCATTGACTATCTACTCAATATGAAAAGCATCATGCTGGGTAATATATGTAATAAAATAAATCGTACATGCTTCCCCAACACTCTAATGGAGTAAAGACATAAGTAACTAAATATTATTAGTCAAGTTCTGAGGAAAACGCATGAGACTGTGGAAGATAGAACAAATGGATAATTTCACAGTAGTTCCAGAAAAGGTGAGGAATAATCATGAAGGTTCCTGATCAGCTGTACATTCAACTATTCTGCATATTATTAAAGGTATACAACACTGTAGTGATTTTTACCTCCCAGGAAATAACATTTCCTCTCAAAAAGGTTTCAATGGTCACATTTTATCCTAAGAAATTCATAAGTACCAGGATTCTTAGTACAAAATAAGCAATATTTATACCCCTGCAAGTTTAACTTCGGTTTTCCCAAATCAAATTGAAGGTCTGGTCTCTCCTTTTCTAATAAATACAAATCAAATTTAGTCATTCTCTTATCCTTGCTCTACCACCTGAGACCCACCAGTTTTCATACAGTTTTTTTTTTTATTTTCATTAAAACAAATCTCTGTAATACAGCAACCACACTAGTTTAGTTCTATAAAATTATTTGAAGGTTTTTCCTGATTTATTTTGTTACTTGGAAGATATTTCAATATTATGGTTTATCTCAAGGCACTAGCAACAATTTTTCTCATAATTCTTTAAGGAAGTTTTTTTAAAGTTCAAAAAAATGTTTCTCATGATATTTGTAATAACTTCCTGGCATAGAACACTCCAGTGCACCAGGGTGGGCTACAGAAAAGTCATTCCACCAGCTCACTTACCATAAGCTTACCAGGGTTCCCAAGAGTTGCATGAGGCTGGAGTTCTGTGGTTAGTTCAAAGGTTGGTTGGCCTATTGCAGAATTATTCTTGAAGTTTTAAGTGTCGAAATGGAAATAACAGCACATTCTAGGTTAGGCCACACAAACCTATTTCGCTAAGGGAATGGAAAACTAATTCTAATGGAAAATCAGAATGATCTTTTTAGCCATCCATATGCTCAGCAAATATTTATTGAACACTGCTATATGCCAGGCCCTGTTTTACTTGCTGGGGAAATATCAATGAGCAAAACAGATAAAAGTCCTCATCCTCCAAGAGCCTACATTCTGACGGGTAGGCAGTTATAAACTAGGGCCAACTTATCCATTAGGCACAGAGCCTGAGGCCCACAATACTTCTAGGGGCCCACAAAATGTTTTAATTTCTTTTAAAACCAGAAGAAAAAATATCAATATTATAATAATGCATCCATCCTGGATTATATTTTTCTTTATACCAATGCAGCCATAAAATATAATTTTAAATAGTTTTTTTATGGAGGAAAGTGCCATGAGACCACGGAAGTCATATTACAGACCTGTAATAAACACAATGAATAAGTAAATTACGCAGTATATTAGAAGGTGAGAAGCTCTGTGGAGGGAAAAAAAAAAAAGAAAGTGTGATAGAGTGTGGGATAAGGTTGTTTGTAATTTTCAGTAGAGTGTTGGAGAAAGCATCATTGAGAAGCAACACTTGTGCGTAGACTGGAAGGAGGTTAGGTGAAGAGCCATGCAGATCTCTAGGTGAAGAGTATTCTAGGTGCAAAGATCAGCTGATGCAAAGCCCTGAGATAGATCTGTGCCTGGCATGTGAAGGAGCAACAAAGAGGCTATCATGGGTGCAGCAAAGTGCTCTCTGGGGAAAGAAGCTGAAGATCAGGCCATGAAGGAGTCAGGAGTCAGACTGTATAGTGCTTTGCAAGCCACCTCATGTTTACACTGAGTGATATTGGGAGCAACTGGAGAGTTTGGGGCAGGGTGACTGTTATGAGTTGAATTGTGCACCCCCAAAAGTTATGTTGATGTCCTACTTCCTGGTACCTGTAAGAATGACCTTATTCAGAAATAAGGTCTCTGTGGATATCAAGTTAAGATGAGGTCATTAGGGTGGGCCCTAATCCACTATGACCAGTGTCCTTGTAAGAAAAGGAAAACACCATGTGAAGACAGATACACAGGGAGAACAGCACGTCATGACAGAGGCTGAATTTGGAGTGATGCAGCTGCAAATGGAGGAATGCCAAGGATGGACGGCCACCATGAGAGGCCAGGAAGAGGCAAGAAAGGAGTCTATCAGGTCTCAAAGGGAGCATGACTCTGCTGACATCTTGATTTCCCACTTCTAGGAGAACTGTGAAACAACAGATTTCTGTCGTTTTAAGCCACCCAGTTTGTGATATTTTGTTACAGTAGCTCTAGGAAACTAATACAGCTGCTTTGTGCTTAGAGTATCTCTCTGGCTGAGTGTAGAGAATGAACCACAGTGAGGGAAAGGGTGGGAGCTAGGAGGCTTTTTCTTTTAGGTCAAGTGTCCGGGAAAGCAGATTCTAAGACAGAGAATTGCTAATAGGAGGTTTATCCAGGAGTGCTCTCAGGAACAATACAGAGTCGGCGTGGGGAGGAAGGGGGATGAAGAACTGAGAATAGAGCAGAGGGAAAAATGGAACTGCAGCAGAGGCCTCAGACAATCCAATGGGGGCTCACTGAACCTGGGATGGTCCTTCGGAGTCACCTTGAAGCAGGAAACAAGCCTACTGTAGGTACCCCTGTGAAGGACAGGTACTGCATGTGGGCTGACTCCCAGGGAGAGAACATAATCTTGAGTAAGATATGTCCCTTCAGTGGCGGGGGGGAAATATCTGAGGAATTCATATGTGAGCAGCCTACATTCCTCAAGCTGTGGAAATGAATACTTTGGTCCTGGGGAGAAAGAATATGCAGGGTGCTTCACGGCATCCCTGAAAGAAGAAATTTTATTTATAGAGGAGAAATTCAAACAGCACAGGAAAACACGAGAACTATGGTATAGCACAGGGACTTCTGTGTGTGTAAATGGTGTACTTGTGTGTTTGCACCCTAGCAAGTATCTTCCATTTGGATAGCACTCTAAATTTGTAATATAGTTACTTTGGTGGCCAGAATAAACTTGAAATGTAGGTAGGACAGATAGTTTAGTATGCCAATTTTGCTGATAGGGAAAATAAAGTCTAGAAATATCAAGTGACTTGCCCAACACAGTGAGTTAGTGGTAAGGACAAGACTGAAAACATCGTCTTCTGCATCCATGTCCTGAGCTCTTTGCACTGTGACATATGGCCTAAGTATTGCTTCAATTATGTGGCAGTGACTGGCTCCACAATTCTGTATATTCTTTTATACTTCATTATTTCAGAACTACCACGAGAGTGTGTGGTAAGAACTACCTAGCTGTTTATCAAACTCACATGAATTTCTTCCTGGACCCAAGGCTAGACTACATTTGTCAACCTCCTTTACAGTTAGGTGTAGTCAGATGACTGAGTTCTTGTGAATGGAATCTGAGTGGAAGTGATAAGGATCACGCGGGCCCATAAATAAAATGCTAAGAAATCATCCCTCTCCTCTGTTCCCCCTGGGCTGCCCAGTGCAGCCTCGAAAGCCATGTGTTAAAGATGGAGGAATCTCCCTTCGCCTGGATCTCTGAATGTCTGAAAGGAACGAAGATACTGATATACCACCCCACGTCCAATTTAGAGTCCTGATCCCGGATTATCTTAACTGTTAGAGAATCAGAAACACAGTATACATACCTCCGTGTAAGATGTACAGAATAGATGTGGAATTTTACTTCATAACATTTCACATAAGTATAACTAATGTATCTTATTTAAATCTAATACTGAATATCTTAAGGTAAGACTATGATAAGTTGGCATGTATATGTTTAACCTTTTCACCACTTTGTGAGATAAATTGGGAGAAAATTATTGCTCTATTTTTCTCATTGTTAAATCCCTGAAAGACTGCTTGGAATAATATAAACAAACAAACAAACAAATAAAAGCAAGCTTCAGATTTACACCATTCTAACTTAAAAGCACACCAGAGAAGGAGGGAAAATTTCTCTATTCCTGTGCTCATATAAAAAAAAAATCACAGGGAGGGACTCTGAATAGCCTGAGTTATGTTACATGGCCATCTCTAACAAATCACTAGCATAGAGCTGGTTACAATATTTGATTTGGTCTGGATCATTTGCCTTCCCTATGTGGGCTGGATACCACAACGAGTTGATCAGCGCCAATATATAAAGTGAAGAGGAAAAGGGCACCCAAGGAAGAAGCACGCTATTTCCAGAAATGGAATTGAGAAATGAGCAGACAAAACCCACTGATAACTACTACAAAGTTGTGCTGGCTTCATAAAACAGGAGAATGTACTATAACACCACAAGGGCTGTTTTCCAGAGACTAAGTACAGAAATGTAGCTGGATCTCAGGAAAGAAATAGAACCAGGGTCCAGAAAGCCATCCAGAACCTCTCTCTGCATTTCATCTAGGCTCCTCTCTGTGCAGGTGTTTTATCATTCTTTCTGCAGATTAGCATTCTGTTCACTTCAGCTGGGCGGCTAAAAGCAAGTTCAACTGATGATAGAATAGCCCACTTCTCCCCAAAAGGGTAAACCACCTCTGATTCTTGAATGAACATGGCAGGGAAAAGAAGGCCACACCACAGCTTGGTAGTTTACATGGTCTATTCAGAGTAAGGAACAATGACTCTCTCAACCCCCATTCCAATTTCCATGGGAAGAAGTCTTGATTAGCCTGCTAATAAAGCAACCGCCTCCTCCCCTCCCTGATCCAATGAACCGCAGCCAAGGAGGAAGTTTCTTGTTGTAAAAACTTGCTTTTAGGATCTCCACCAATGTAGGCAGAGGGTTAGTAAGATAAACTTGTCTAAATGGTGTACTCTTCTGAACGTTCAGCCTTGAGAAAGTGACTGTACTGTCTGAATCTTAGTATCACTATTAATAAAGTGGGAAGAATATCTATGTTGTTGGTTTCTTGGGAGGATTAGGCCGAGTCCATAGAAGGCGATGCTCATTACTTTAAAGAAGTTGTCGTCTAAAATTAATCCACAGAAAAAATTAGTCATACTTACTTATTTTGAACAAAAAATATTGTCTCCTGGCTTGATAACTAGTTAGAATATTTCCAAGCTCAATTCCAGTTCTTTAACGCCAGTGATATTTTTTCCAGTTGATTCTAAACCATTAGCCAAAAAAAGAAAATCAAATGTACTTTAAAAGCAAGAGATTTGCTAATATCTTAAGACTACTCCAAAGCGTGCCATAGTACGAAATGATTTCCAAAGGGTTTGATTTGTTTTGACCAATGGCAGCCTCCATTGTCAGCCTCAAGGTGACTAATTTGGATTTGATAGCTCTCACTTAGATGTATAGCTTCTATTAACATAAAATCTTAATAGAATGGTAGATATATTAATATTAATCAGACATAGTTTAACAGATATCTCATGCATTTTATAGTATGTTATATAACAGTTGCCTAATATATAATATATATTGTATAACACTTGAATGAATTATTTCATTCACCAAACATTTATTGATTATCTACTATGTGCCTGAACACTGTATTTCCAAGTAGGCAATAATCATTCTTTTTCCTACCTCTCTTCATGTTGCTTTTATAAGAAAAGAAGTGAGGTGTGTGATTGAAGCAGATACCAGAAATGAGAAAATCATCTAGCTGGGAGTACTACAAAAATAATGTGACCAACATTCCCAGAGGAATAATGCAACATGCCTTCTATGAGCTTAGCTTTCAGGAAAGTCCAGTAGGCATTCTTAAGGGGAACCTAATTTCCTAGATATCACTATAACACAGATTGCATGTTAGCACTATGACAATGTGTCCATATAGAATTTTCCTCTTGTGTATATCTTATTTGGGAGTTTAGATATAGATGCAAAGTAAAAGGGAATGTCTGATGAAGGCTAGAAGTATTTTTTAAATCTGATTGCATTCTTCCAGAAAATATTGCACTAAGTCAGGTTAGATGGAACCATATAGCAGAAAATGTGGCCATGAAGAGTTGTTGAGCCTTTTCCACCATCGGGGATGCGTTAAGACCTTTGCATAATATAGTCTGAAAAATCTTGGGGAAGGATTCTGATTAGCCAAGCTTGAGTCAACTGCCTTTGCCTGGACCAATCAACCTTGGCCAAGGGAGAGGGCCAAACAGTATGCACTAAGCCACCTCAAACATACACAGAATCATTCTCAGAGAAAGGGGAGTAATTATGAGTCAGATATCTACTAGTGTATCTAGTATAGTCTTAAAGGAACAGGGCTGAGGAGGAGAACACAGCAGAGTAGCAATATTTTACAAAGGGACAAAGTCCATTTCCTTCCTTTCTAGGCCATGACCAACATTATTGAATACAGACATCTGTCACTGAACCACGGAGATATGTTCTGAGAAATGCGTCATTAGGCAATTTCATTGTTGTGTGGACATGATAGAGTACATTTACACAAACCTAGATGGTATAGCGTACTACACTCCTAGGCCACATGGTGCTAATCTTATAGGACCACTGTCATACATGCAATCCATTGTTGACCAAAACCTCCTTATGCAGTGCATGACTTTATCTCTCGTTGACCATGATATTTTCATTTGTAAAGTATAAGGGCATTTTCCTTCATAAAAGCGAGCCCTTAAGAAAACACTGTTGAGTTTCTGAATATTTTTATATTTCTAGAGTCTAGAATTTAGACATTGATGTGATGCTTTTAAGGCAACTATGTTTGTATGAGTGCTGAGCGTTTCTGCAAGAGCCAGTGTTCCATCTCTAACATTTATAGTAAGTGGCTGAAAGTATTTGGTGTTGAACCTAATTTGGAGTTATGAAAGGTAATTTAACTGTGGGGTTTAAGACAAGGTAGCTTGGAAAGTTACAGAAAAAACAACAAAAGCTTGTTCTTCCTTTCAGTCACCCAAAACTGGTATGTACATATGCAAATACTAAAGAAATCATCATAGAGGGTTTTAAGGAGACTTCCACTGGGAAGAAAAAAGTCAGGATGTGGAAAGAGTTAACAACTTAATTAGTTTTAAAAAATAGCTAGATCTAGATTTATCTTATATAGATCTGTAGATAAGCTTCCAGGTCATTAAGAATGTAGAATACACAGATTCTCTTTTGGATTGAAAAAGAATAAAGGTGAATTGCTTGAAGCAAGAAGAGAATAGACAATATCAAATTAGCAGGGCAACATCATCCAAGTAAGATTTTACAATCTTTTAAAATGGTCCTTTGATGAATATTCCAGGGAACAGAGAGTATCACTTGGTTCTTCTTAGAATTATTCTATAGGGCAGTCAAATATGTTCTGATAGTCCATGTAATCTATACTTAGGTCATTATTCTAATGAACTCAAGACTCCTTAGAATTCTAATTATATCATGGCATACTGGAATCTGAGTGCCTTTCTTCGCTGTCTGTTTTGCAGATATGATTTAACCCTTATTACTTTGATTTATCAGTGTTTCTAGGCCCAGGAGCCTTTAAGATAGTAACTGCTGATAGTTGATTGAGTATTAGAGAATATTTTTCCTGATGATAAAAGCTCAGTAATTTGAAATCTTATGAAAGTTTACGTCTGGTTGAAGTAGAAAGTCATTTCATATGAAGGTGGTATTGTCTAGTGCCTGCATTAGCCCATCATTTGGTTACTGAAAACCTAAGGTAGGCAAAGCTCAGCTCAGGGTGGGGTACAGTGTTAAGTTATAGGCTAAGGAAGAGCTAAATCATGGAAGAACCCTGATATTTAGTTGCACACATGACTGTCTGGAATAGTCAATGTTTCCCATTAGCCTTGTAGCTCAGTGTTACCATCTCACCATTTCTGAGAATGAAATGAAAGGGGAAATGGTACGTGCCACTTTAGGAAAATGTCCACGGGTGTGAGTATACCTTTCTCTTCCTCCTTTTCCTCTTTGCTCCTGCAATGTAGCCATGATTGCTAGAACTGGGATTGAGAATAAAGGCCAACGGTAGCTGAGCAAGGAGCTAAAGAAAGTATCTGTTACACTTTAGGACGCTTCGGAGGGCCATAACAACCCTGGATCACCAACTGCTAGACTTTCACTTGAAAAAGAAACAAACTTCTATCTTGGTTAAGTTGATCTTATTTTGTGTTCTGTTGCTTGCAGCCAAAATGAATCCCAATTAATATAGAATGTATGCATCATTTTTAAAAATATATTTTGCTTTAAGCAACTTTTTCTCCACTAATTGAATAACTACCAATTCCAATCATATGAGAAGACTTTTATTGAGTATGAAAAAAAATCACTTTGAATATATATATATCTTACACACTCACTCCCTTTATATAACAATTATGACTGAGATGCCTATCACTGTACAAAATCCTTGTCCATATCTCTGTTTATTTCTATAGAAGTGATATCTGTAAGTAGAAACATTGGATTAATGACATATATGTTCTATAAATCTGTTGATACATATTGTCAACTTTTTTTCCAGAAAAATTGGGTCAATGTACATCACTAGCATAGGGGCATGCCTGTCTCAACATAATTTTGTTAGAGTTTAGTAGTAGGGCACCGTTACTTTTCAGCTAATTTCATGGCGGAAACATGAAACATGGTGGATCTGATAATTGTATTTTTTTTTTTTTTGATGAAGATCAGCCCAGAGCTAACATCTGCCGCCAATCCTCCTCTTTTTGCTGAGGAAGACTGGCCCTGAGCTAATTCTGTGCCCATCTTCCCCCGCTTTTTATGTGGGATGCCCACCACAGCATGGCTTCCCAAGCAGTGCCGTGTCCACACCTGGGATCTGAAGTGGAACCCTGGGCCACTGAAGCCGAACGTGTGCACCTAGCTGCTGCGCCATCAGGCCGGCCCCTGTATATATTTTTATGTATTGGATTTGTAAATGCAGAGTATATTTTCTTATATTTATTGGCCATTTACATGTATTCTGTGAAGAGATTATCCATGTTCTTTTCCTAACTTTAATACTGTTGGAGATCTTAGTGTATTTCTTATTAATCTGGAAAGAGTTCTTTGATTAGAAAGTTTAATAGTTATTAAAATATCTTAATCTTGGTTATCCTATTTGATTGGATATTCAGCTTTTTTAATTTTGGGGGGTTCTTTTCCATTTGGTATATATTGATTTTTTTTTCAGTTTTAATGGAGCTGAAGCCAATAGTGCCATCTTTTTCAAAAATGACTCTAGCGTGGAGAGCTTCCGTGTATAGTAGCTTCTTTGCTCAAACATCATCTGTGATGCTATCTTGTCCCTGAGAAGAAGGGTTAAATCTCGTTGTATAGCAAAGAGGGCACAAGATTTACTTGATTTTATTTTTGTGGAAAGTTCACCTTAGAAAAATGTTGGCAAGAGTCATGGATTTCCTGGCAATGGAATGGGACGCTTTATGTCTTAAATCAAATATAGAAGACTATGGCCATCAGATTAAAAATGATTTGGAAGCATGAAGTTTGAGCCTAAAATACAGGTAGCTACTGTAAAAATTGTTCCCTTGACATTTGATTAAACTGTATAAACAATTAACCTCTTCTCTTCCTTTCCTTGCTTTTCTTCAACCATCAGTTATTTTTACTCACTGTTTTTCCTTTTGGATTCTTTCTCCCTCATTATTCTCTTTGTAATTTCGTTTACTTGTGGTCAACTCCTCTTCAGTGAATATATTCAATTACTTATTTAACTTAATGGGCTTGCTTTTCAGTTAATATGTTTCATACTTAAGCACTTATTTAACTTAATATGCTTAGTTTTCAGTTAATATGTTTTTTAATATATTAATTCGATTTTGAAATCTCATTCCTTTCCCATATCCTTCCAGACCTGTCAAGTTGTGATAAGGTTTTTTCTAAAAATTGGTCTATAGGCACTGTTTATTTATATGTCTGCTGCTCCTGCTAATGACATTTAATATCTATACAGCAACTTTCATTGTGTATTCTATTACTTTATTACTTTTCTACATATATTCATTTGAGAGACAAATTGAGTAGTTTCCATTTTGCCTCCTTTACAAATAAGAGCCTCTTGTCACAATTGGCTAGAGTCTACTCTTTTCAAAATTATTTAAGTAACAAGTGACTCCAGATAGTTTATATTTTCTTTAAGTACTCAGGGGAATTCACAGATGCCCTATATTAGGCAAATTCAAATAGCCTAACTTGAGCCTCTGAACATCTAGTTGGTCAGAATTCAGCAATATCCTTAAATCCTCCTCTCGTTTTTTTAAAAAAGGAATCACACTGTGTAAAGTACCATGGATACAGAGTAATCTTGGGTTATACAGATGATTAAAATTTGGAATTTGCCTTCAAGGAAGATTCTATAATCTGAGGAGGCGGATAGACAAGCAACTAATTATTTTAAAAGAAAAAGAAAAAAGCAGAATGAAATAGGTGTTATTGTGGAGAAACCATCAAAGTGCTATGGGAATATAATGGAAGTGGTGATTATTCTGATTGAGTTCGGTGAGAAAAAGCTTGTTGGAGCACTTGACACTGAAATTGAACTTTGAAGAATGAATGAGATTTTGATAGTCACTTACAATGGGTATGGTCTTTTAATTCTAATGAGAGTTTAAATTCTTCAGATGTCCTGGGGTTGATGTTACCTCCCTAAGAGCTCTGGAAGGGCATTCGATCATTCTGAATATATACATTCAAATACTATTTGGATGTAACGCGTTTGTTGGATCTATATAATAATTCTTAGTTTCTCTCATAATCGTAACTCAAATTTACTGATAGAGAAAATAACACGTTTACCATTTCAAATCATGAAATTTTAGAGCAGGAAAAGACCTTAGAAATTACCTACTTAACCGTCTCATTTGCAAAGAAGGCACAAAGGGGTTCAGCAATTGACCAAGGTCGCTCAGTTAACTTGAGCAGACTTTTCCTCTATCAGAAGGCAGTGCTTTGGAATCGGCACCTTTTTGTATCCATTATGGTAATTTTTATTGATGTTGTGAAATAAAACCATTGATTCCCCACATCTTATTATTAGAGAAGGATACTTTAAAGCCTGCAATGAACTTGCAAGTTGAGGTAAGTTTGAAGGAATCTAAAATGCACCAAAGGCAGAAAACGCACTGGGGTCGGTACCTGCATGATGAAAATATGGAATAATCTGCACCTAAAAACAGAGACGCTGGCAGGACTTTCCATCTGACGTCGTTTACTCACCTGGGGTGCAGTGGAGGAGGAGGAGAAGAGGGGTGAGGGAGAAAGGGGAAGGGGGGAGGAGGAGGGAGAGGGAGAGAGAGAGAAAGAGAGCGAGAGGGACAGGGAGAGAGAGATGGGGAGAGATGCGTGCCTCAAAGCCGCAAGGAGAGGCACCCTTTGTTTGAGAAACCCTGAAAGGGAAGCCTCTTGTAGCAGCCTTCTCGTTCCCACCTCCAAGCGTTTGCCGAGCTGCTAGGTGGAGCCCGCGCGCGGAGCCCGCACGTACTCCAGATCCGGGTTTTACCGGCCACCCCCTTCCCCCGGCGCGAGCCCCCTCCCCGGCTCTCCGCGCTCGCCCGCCTGCCCGCGGTTCATTCTGGCCTCGGCTCGGGCCCCGGCTGCGTCCGCCGCGCAGGCTGCCGGCCCCGGCGCACCCGCGCTCCCATCGGCTCTCGGCACGGCGCCCGGTCGCCTGCTCGCCCGGCACCGCTCGCCCCACTTCCGAGGAGCGGGGATGCAGATGCTGCCGCGGGTGCGGGTGGGCGCCGCTGCTGCCTCTGCCGGCTTTTCCCGGACTGCTCGTTGCCTCCGCGCCGGCAGCTGCTGCTGCTGCCGCCTGTGACTCGCCCCCTCCCCTTTCTTTCTT
Organism: Equus asinus; assembly: GCF_041296235.1. Lineage (NCBI taxonomy): Eukaryota > Metazoa > Chordata > Mammalia > Perissodactyla > Equidae > Equus > Equus asinus. The sequence goes on along the minus strand of NC_091792.1, from coordinate 114,885,376 downwards.
CTCTTTTTGCCTCCGTCCTTTTTCTCCGGTGTGCGCGCGCGCGGGTTGCACGGTTTGCTTTGGCAGGAGCTCGCTCGTGTGTGCGCGTGTGTGTGTGCGTGTCTGGAGAGCACCAGAGCCTTGCTCGCTCTCGGGGAGTCGAAGAAGAGAAAGAACCGAAGAGGCGGCGCGGAGCCCGGGGCCGCGCGATGAAGCTCCCACATGCCCGCAGCTACCCGGCCCGGCCGGCGAGCTAGGCAGCCACCCCCCGGGCTCGGGGCTCCGCGGCCCCCGGGACGCAGCCCTCCGCGGCCCGGCGCCCGCGCCCCCCGCGCGCCCCCGCTGTGCACTGGGGAAGGAGTTTGCGTGGCCCTCGCTCCGGCTCCCGGCGCAGGTTGCGGGCGCGAGAGGAGAGCCTCGGCGGGGAGAGAAGCTCGGGCGGAGAAGGAGGAGGGTTTGGTGGAGAAGAAGCCACTCCTGGCCCTCGCGGCTCCCCCTACCTATTCCATCGCTCCCGCTCCCAGGCGGAAAGGGGAGGACGGAGAAGAAGAAAAAGAAAGAGAAGGGGGTGGGGTGGGAGAACTGGATATAAAGATCGGCTGGGGGGATGGATGGTGGAAGATTTTTGGTCTCTTCAGCAGCGTCTTGCCTTAAGCGGCGGCAGCAGCAGCAGCAGCAGCAGGAGAAGCAGCCCCAGCTATGACTGCCGCATGTTAATAGCTGCCGCTTGGGTCCCTCGGCTGCTGCTGGAGACAGAGCCTGACTCCGAAGTTGTGCAACTGTGGACTGCGAGAGACATTTGAACCCTCCTCTCTCTTTGCTCCGTTTTTACCCTCTTGGTGTGTGTGAAGCGAGGAAACGTGAAGGAAGACAAGCATTTGGATGTTTTTGTTTTTCCTTCCTCTTTCTCCCTGGCTGTGTAGCAGAAGAAAGGGGGAAGGAAAGACTTTTAGTTGGTGTCTCCGTGGCTGGGGTCTCCACCCTCCTGCTGCCTTCTCTGCGCTTTGGTTATTATTCTTTACCGCGTGTGGCGGGGGTGTCTTCGCTGGGACCGGCCTGTCTTTTGCCCCGGGCTCCATGGCTGGATTGTGGAAGCTGCACCCGGCTGCAGATTGTTGAACAACTGATGGGACGATCTCAGGGACCGGCGGTTGCGAAAGGTAATTTATTCTTCTCACTCTTCCGAATGGTGGTAGCCCTGGCCCGGCGCAGGCGGCGGCGTCCGCGGGGCGGGCAGCCGAGGGGGTGCGGGATTCACGCGCACTCACCCTCCCACTCACACACTCGCCCGCACACACACTCATCCGATCGTGATGCGGGGCGGGAAGGGAGCCTCCTGGCTGGTGGGCGCTGGGCTTTGGCACGGGTTCGGTTTTTCCAGCTACTGGGCGATTTGGCGGCCGGGAGGGATGAAGCGGAGAGTAGACCGGTGCATTCGCAGTCCAGCACGCTGGGGAACAGGGACGGTTTCCACTCCGGGAATTTTCCCTCCTCTCTCACCCCAGTGTCATCCCCTGGTGGGGGCTGAAAGCAGACCAGGGGGCGCCTTCTCTCCGCCGGCCCGGAGCGGGTGCGGATGGAGGCGGGAGCGGGCTGGAGGACCGACAGGAACCCGGTGAGGAGCTGGCCACCGGGCTGATGGGGACTGCGGGGCTGCGAGCCCGCCGCGATCCTCCCCGGACGCTTGCCTGGAGCATCCTGGCGGCTGCGGTTGCCCAGGTCGCGCCCCTGAGTCGTGGAGCCGCGCTGCCTCTCCACACCCCTCCCGCTGTGTCCCCTTCCCGGCAGTTTGGTTTACACCTGCTTGCCCAGGCTTTGTTAGGCGGCTTTGGCTGAAGAAAGCTGCCACTTTCGTGGGTGGCCCGGGGTGTTGCGGCGTTGGGAGTGGGCATGGGGCAGGGGGCGGTGTTGCACGAATTCAGGCGGCCGGGGTCCCCGGGCGGGGTGGGCAGAGCCTTGGTGGCCACGGCCGGCTGGGTTACAGGTAGGAGGGCAGGCGCCCCGGCGCTTCTCACAGGAGGAGGGGAGGCTCCGGGCTGCAGCGGAGCGTAGGTGCTGCCGCGCCCCCGCCGCTCGTCCCACGTCGGAGCTCAGGGGCTAAGCGGGCCAGGCCCCCCCAGCTTTATAGGTGGGTGGGTGTGTATGTGGCGGGGGCGGGGGGCTGAGCTCCGCTACCGGGGTTAGTTGCCGGCGGGGTCGGCATGTGCGTGTCCGTGTGTGCGCGTTCGTGCGCTCGGGGGATGGCCGGGGGGTATGTGCGTGGATGGCAGAGCTGATGCTACTTGAGCTGAGCTTGCTTATCGAAATCGCCTGAGATCCGCTTAACTGGAAAATCTGGTTTTAGGAGGCCGCGTGGGGCCCCGTAGGGCTTGCGAGGAACCCTCACGGCGTCTGTCCCCTTTCCCCCAGTGAGGAGGACCTCCGCAACATGCGTGCGGCGCGTGAGAGTCTCTGGTGCAGCGCTCGACGCACCCCAGATTGGCCCTGATGAGGACCAAGGGACAGAGTAGTCATCTCTCCGGCAGATTGAAATAACCGAGTCAACCCAGCATAACCCCCGGTCCCTGGAATTCTCCGGCCACTTTCCTCACTCCGATAGAAACGTGCTCTGCTTTATTTATGGCCGGAGATATCACAGCAGTTGGGCGAACTGAGGCGTGCGAGCCACCTCCGGGTGTCTCCTGCCTGTGCCTGTGTGTGATCCTGCCTGCAGTAGTTAGAGCGCATTGTAAACAACGGTGTAAGCAGCCCTGCCACAGGCTCCTTTCGAGCCGAACCTAGTGGTGTCTGTTGTGTTTACTTTCCTGGGTGGATTACTCATTAGGAAGTATAAGCCTTCTTGCACCTCTGATTTTACATCCTTCCAGCCAGCTGCTGGGGAAATGAGGAGACGCACAGACTCTGGCAGGAAGGAAAAATTGCCTTCTGTGTTTTGCACTGAAGTAAATAGGCGGTCTGTTAATTTAGTGTCACATGGGCTATCAACACTAGTTAGAGAATGTCATTGTAGAATCTACGAAGAAACGCTTCTTGAGTAATTTTTCATTTGGGGAATGTTTTTTATTTCTCTATGTGATTAAACAGAAGTTAGCCAGATTTCCCTGGTAGATTTTCCAATCTGTAAGGGTACTAAATGACCTGGAGTTCTGGCGCCCAATTTGTCTGTACGTGAATTACAGAGACTTGTCATTTCTTTTGTAGCATCACCAAAAGGGGTTTCCAGCTAATTTTTGTAGGAGTTAAAAGGATATTTGTGTTGAAATATCTCTCAGCGTTGTTTTACTCAATTTTTTTTTTTGGTAACCAAAGCAAGGGTTAAAAATGTACAAAGATTAACAGTTTAAAAAAGTTGAAAAGATAAACTGCTTTTCAGTTTCAGTAATTAGAAGATAGTAAATTCCGTAGTTGTAGATTAGCTTTGATTGCTTTGGCGTTTGTTGCAAATGGCTACATTCTATTTTGTTTAAAAAGTATGTAAAATGGTACTTTTTAAGATCTTGACTTCTTGAAAAAGCTTAGTTGCAAAAAAAGAAGGAATACTGAATCATTGATACCTGATTTTGATTAAGGTAGATTTTTCTGAGATAATGGCTAGTGGTGGTCCTCTTAATAGAAAACTCAAGAGAATTTTAATTTAATTCATGAGAATCTAGCTTCATATATTTGTTTCATTTCTAGAGGGTATGTGTTACTCTTTACTCTTGCCAATATTTCTGAAGATTAAAGAATACTTGTCCTCTCATTTTAAAAGATCTAATCACAATGATTCCCAGTCCTTCCATTAGAAGATTTGATCAGATCTGTTCTTTGTTTCCTAGCAGCATGTGTTTCCTAGCAGTCATACATTCCACAGGTCCTGATGTCATTAGAACTGTGTCCGTCAGTGTATTGTGCTGTCTTTAGCTGAAGGTGAATGTGTCAGAGCGCTTGAGTGCCATTCCGTAGCACTTAGCACTAAATATTAAATAACGCGCTCTCTTGGTATGTATGGTTGACTGGACTATTGCTGTAAACTTGGAGGAGGAATGTTAGGATAAAGGTTTATGTGAACTATTTACATTTTTTAGATAGACTGCAACAGACATCCCTGGGTGCAAGAATGATAAGCCAGCAGGTGATTTGCTTTTGATGTCTCATTTTAAATTGCTTGGTGTGATTCTCCTTCAGATTGAGAGCTCTCCTCAGAAATATGAATGGAAGGTCTTTTAGACATGATTTTCTTAATGATGATCTTCTTACAGCTCAGAGATTGAAGTATTCCTTTCCACAGGGAATAATAGCGAGTGTGAGACTTACTGGCTCCTGCTGCTGTGCCTGGCATTGTTTCTAGTCATTAGGAAAGGCCGGATTCTTATGGACTTGATTTACCTTTGATTCCGTGGTGAGCTATAGCCAAGGAAATCCTAAATAGAAAATAAAACAAGGTTATAAAATCCAAAGGATTCAAGTTAGTCAAATAATATCATGCTAAACTGAACTGTTTCCCACATTTCATTTTGACCACTTTGCTGGTTGAAACTCTTTTTGAAAAGAACCCCCAAGGAGCAGTGACAGTTACTGTTAGCAGTGGGGTATTTTTGCCCAGAAATCAGCAAGGAAAACTGGTGGTGATTTTTGTGTTTAAGAACAGAGACTGATTTTGAGGAATGCTCTGCAGCCTTAATTTATCATGGTGTGAATGGCCAGAGCAGTTGGAATTAGAGGGAGCTGATCTTTGGTTAAGTTTTGCAGATGGCTGTTTTCCCTTTGATTTCTTAAGATTTGCATTGCATTCAAAATGTGCGTTTGCTCACATAGGAAGGGGCCCTAAAAACAGGCTGTATTGTAGTTTATCATTTGTTTGCCTTCAAGGACATATTTACACTTAGATTGCTATTGCATTATGTCTTTTTCTTTTATGCAAATACATTTCATTATAGAATACCCTATTTTATAGTAAAATATAAAGTAAAATATTCAAATATGGTAAGGGCCTCCTGACATTTTCCCTTTGTTATCTGTGTGTGTGTGTGTGTGTTTGGCCAGTTTGAGAATGTAGTGTGAGCCTGCCTCCAGATAGCATGAGTCCTAAGATGTGTGTGTTTTCCCCCAAACCCTTTAATGTTACTACCCTGGTGTGAGTGTCTGTATGGCCCAATAAAATTATCTCTACTACTGCGTAAGTAACCAGGTGTAATTTTTTTCTTAGAATTGTGAAGTATGGTAATGCACTCACCAATACAAAATATACTTAAAAAAATTAGCTGTCCTTGGGGCCAGCCCGGTGGTATAGTGGTTAAGTTTGCAAGCTCTGCTTTGGCGGCTTGGGATTCCCAGGTTCAGATTGTAGGCATGGACCTGCATACCACTCATCAAGCCATGCTTTTGTGGTGTCCCACATACAAAATAGAGGAAGACTCGCACAGATGTTAGTTCAGTAACAATCTTCCTCAAGCAAAAAGAGGAAGGTTGGCAAGAGATGTTAGCTCAGGGCCAATCTTCCTCACCAAAAATAAATAAATAAATAAAAATATTAGCCATCCTACTCTTAATTAGTTAAAATTCTCCATTTGTTTTAGGGAGTGGGTATGAAAGGGGAGAGTTCTTCCTGTGTTTGATTATAACAGATTGTATAGCTCTTAATAATTTATGTCTTGCTTATGTCTTATTGACACTTAAAACAAGAATTTACTTTAATATTATTGAATTTCTTCCTAAGTGTGATTACATATACATATTAGAATAGGTTAACATTTGGTCCTTATTATTTAAGAATTTAAATAGAATATTGTTTGTGGTACTACTATTATGAAAATTATCTCTAGATGGAAAATTAAATCACACAACTGAATATTTCTGTCTGGTAAAACTTTGAGGTCAGTTATTTTCTAGAGAAGACAATCCTCCCTTCTCAAAGTGTGTTCTGGGAAACTTGTGGGTCTCTGAGACCCTCTCCAGGGGTCTGTGAAGAGAAAACATTTTCATTATAGTGTTAAGATGTTATTTGCCTTTCACTCTCTTACTTTAACAAGTGTACAGTGGAGTTTTCCAGAAGGTACATGCTTTGTGATGACATCGTTGCTCTGATGGCATATGGCATGTGTGCTGTGTCTTCTTGTGTTTTAAAATTTTCCTACTTTAACTATTAATACATAAATATTGATAATTATAACCAACAGAATCAAAAGTTGCTTTAGGTCATGAATTTTAAGTATGTAAAAGGGTCCTCAGATCAGAGGGTCTGAGAACTGCTGATGTTGACTTTTCCAAGATCTCCCTCCTTGTATTCACAAATGTCACCCCATCTGACCATAAAAGGAGCCATCTAGGGTAAGAAAACAAGTAGATTATTCAAGCTTTAAAAAGACACAAGCACGTTGGATATTTTATTAGTTATTTGACATTTTCATTATTCTCTTCCCAACATGTGAAGCTTGTTTTTAGTTTTTTGGTCCCCAGTGCGTGAAACAAAGACTTTAAAGCTGCAGGTTTCCAACCTCATCTAGTGACAGGAGCAAAGGAACTACTGGGAAAGTTTAAAAGCTAGGCCACAGGTCTTGAAATTCTGTGCTCTGAAGAGGCAGAAGAGAAGGGACTCTGGTGCGTTCGCCTAGGTTTGATAAATTATTTGACTTGGGCAAGGTACTGGATCTCTCTGTGCCTCAGTTTCCTGATATGTTTTAAAGGGTGTAACAGTTGTACCTAATTCATAGATTGTTGTGAAGATTTAATGGGAAAATGAATGCCAAGTTCTTAAAACAGTTCCAGGCATGTAATTACAGGATTGTAACTATTTGCTGCTGTCATTATTATTATTGTCATTATTATGAACTACTAGGTCTCACGAGGGTCCCAGGAGACATCAGTCAACTCCCCATGTGATTCAGATATGCATTTATGTTTCACCTCATTGCTTTAGAGCATGTCTTAAAATGCTATTAAATTGGAAAATTTCATATAGAAGATAATCTTGGCTTTATTTTACCCTCCCACTTTAAAACTCATGAAGAGTTATTGGGATTTTTTTTTTTTTTTTTGTAGTAAGAGTTAATAAAACACCTTTCATCGCTTGGGCTAAGTTTGAAGTAGGGTAGAGTGTGAATGCCCAATTAAATCGAGATTTCAAAGACCCTAATTGAATATTTATGTATCTTGGGAATTATTAGGGAGGAAATCACTTTTCTGAAGTGATATCAAGACGACTCACTGCACTCTTCGTCTGTTAATCGCTATCTAAGCATCACAACAGGCCATTTTCAGTGAAAAGGATCCTTGGGGTAATTATATACTGTAGTTCAGTTTGTTTGTGAGTGGTAATACGCCTAATGAGTAATGGAAGCTCCGCATAGAGATTAGTTTTACTAGATGCTAAAGTTTAACTGGTGAACTGTAATACTTCTGAATGGCACTTTGACATCTATTTGAAACTTCATACATATATTTATACATTGTATACATTTTTGTGGGTATATTCCATGGCTAGTTTAATTTCTGACCTCGGCCTGCCACCATGAAGTTAGTATTGCAGTCTTATCTTCTCGAGTACTTTGGTTAATCCTGATTTAAAGTCATAGAAACTAAATTATACTCCTTAGATGGGCATAGCTGGGCACTGTCCCTAATTATGAACTTCTCAGAAATGGCCTTTGGAATGAGAGACACTTGAGTACAATCCCAATTCCACAATTTTCTAGCTCTCATCTCTATCTGTAAGATAAAGGTAATGAAATCTCCATTACTGGTTTGGAGTGAGGAATAGGAAGTAAATAGAAAAGTATCTGATGGAGTGAGCATTTAATGAATGGTACCTATTATTATTAGTCATAGGCTTATTAGAAATATCCTTGAGTACCATTATTAAGAAAATTTAGCTAGATCACATATCATTTTCTTAATTGAAGAGTTCTTAATGAGCAATGAAAATCAATAGCATTTTCTTAAGCAGCCGAGAAAGGTTTCACAGGTCTTTTTGTCTTCCTCATGTTCTTTCCTCTCTCCGTTTTTAACCTTTTATTAAGTACTTATTTCTGAGCTCTTCCTCTTAATCTTAAAATGTTGTGCTCTGCTACTAATTCTCCACCAAAAATCATAATCCTAACAGGAAAATGTTTTTGACAGCCACCAAATGCCGTGTCTGAAGATTGACTTTAAATCAGGTATAAAATGAAAGTAGCAATTTAATGTAAGACATTTTAAATTAAACTCCTGATCATCTTTCACATGGCGTCAGCAGCTCTTTAAGCTCTTACTGCATCAGAATTTTCTCCAGTGTTGTAACCAAATTATCATAAACTTCCAAGATTTAAGGATTCCCATGCTTTTAAAAGATTTATAATCCCAAAGTTCAGGTCCTCGTAAGATTGCCATAAGTGCAGATGAATTCTTAAAATTCAGATCCCCAAATTGCTTTGAAGACTAGAAGCATGGAAAGGGTCATAAACAGGTCCAGATTTTAGAATTAACATCTGTATTTCAGTGACAGTTGCCAATAGGAGAAGTTATTAGAATGTGTGACTTTTACCTATAATTACCCAGCGGAAGGAGTACAACATGGTAGGTGGTAAAAATGAATGAAAAAATAAGCTGCACACTGGACAGCTGACTTGCTAAATTGTACCAGGCTTAAGTGTTTTAGGGGATGACTCAAGAAAATGAAAGCCAAGTAGAAACGACACCCACTTTTGTTTGATCAGCTTGTGTTGGTGTTGATGCGTCCCGCAGAGGCAGAGCGTGTTACTATTCAAGACATCCCCAGTGGCTCCACAGTAGCCTGAGCCTGTGAGAATAAGGGAGAGACTCAAGCCCAGTTTTTGATGTTCTGCATGGGTGGGTAACCTGAATACTAAAATGCGTTCCATTGACAGCTGACCCTGTAAGAGGTTTTTCAACAGTCTCCTGTTTTGTTTTGTTTTTTTCCCCTTTTTCCTTTCCTCAAAACTCTTCCAAATACTTTTAGATAAGAGGAAATGGTCCTGACTGATGGCCTTCTTTTTGAGATGAGACTTTATTTTTGGCAAGAATGGAAGGGCTCAACTGGTTTACATTTATGTCTTTTATTTTTTCTAATTTTCAGTGTTCTTGATTTGTCAATGGCTCATGGTTATTGTTTGAACCTTGACTCAGAATACTGATCGTGACTTCAGGGAGTGGACAAAGAGTCTATTGAGAAGTAGTTTTGTGTTACCATGAGGCATGTGTATGTCTATAGACTTTCTTCTTTGTATTGGCTTTAACTGTTCGGTTGAATTTGTCTGTGGAGTTTTACTCATATGATTAACTATATTTGTCTTTGGAAGAAGAGCTTAGGCAATCATTTTCTTTTAAAATAATACACTATCATTTTTTGAATTTTAGGCATTTTCAGTTAAATTTCACTTTAATTTTCAATAATTTTTGTGTATGACAGTTAAGTATTATTTTACACTCATTCCAAAATGCTGCATATTTTATGATAACATCTCAGTTGTCATATGGACTTAAATTCAACTCAGAAGATTTAGTAGAATGGGTGAGTTCATTATTTCTCTTTTAATTGCAAAGACCCTTCCAACTAGCTTCAGGCCAAAATGATTAATTTATTGGGAGGTCATTGTGTTTCTTACCTAAAGAATCTTGGGGAGGGATGGAGGTTTACCTAGGCATCAGAAAGAATTAGTACCCTGAATCCCGCTAGGATTCTGCTCCAGCTGCATGCCCCTATCCAGACTACCACATTTCCTTCTCTGCCTTCTGGATTCTCTCCCTTTCACTACAGCCTGAATTAGGTATGCAGTTTTAGATCTGTGCACCATCACCAGCTTGGTGGAGTCATTAAGGATATTGCAGTTCCTCTGTGGATGGACAAATACTTAGCTTGAAGAAGGAAAGGCTTAATTAAGAGAGAGATCCTGTCCACAGAAAAAGGGCGAGGGGTTGATAAAACTTGAATATCTACTACAGTGATCCTTTGTTAACTGAGGCAGATCAGGCATTAGGAGAATTGGTGAAGAAAACCATTAAAAATGGGTTTACTCTTTTCCTGTATGCAGCCAAAGTGATCTTGAAAAATGGTTGACGTAGAAAACCCAACCCAAACATGCAAATCAAGGGATTCACATCTTTGGGTTTAAGAACACCTGTGAAACTGCCCCACTTATCAAGGGTATGCGTATCTGAAAAGTTACCAGACATCTGAAAGATATTATTTACATAAGCAACATCTGGCATTCCATCATACCCTGATGGAGTTTCCATTGTATAGTGCCAAATAGGGGCGCTGGACCCAGGTTTGGTGGCACATTGAGTGCTGAATTTTTGTTACTCATGCTTAAAAATGCAGACAGTAATGCTGCACTTACAGGTTTAAATGTAGATTATTTAGGTATTAGGTACATCCAGATGAACTAGGCCCCCAAGAAATGCCGTTGGACACAAAACTCATGGTTGGATTAACTCATGTATGAGCTCCACCAGCCACATTAAGATGGTCCTTACTGAAAAGGAACACATTGTTCCCAAACTGGAAGTGGAAATTGCACAGACGAAAAAGTTATCCCAGAAGAAACTGAAGAAACAAAAACTTATGGCATGGGAATAAATATAGCAAAAAATAAATGCAAATAGAAGTACAAGCAGAAAAAATGCATTTGCAGATGTGAATCCATCCATCTGTTTGAGACATCTAATTATTTTACACTTGCTAGTGTATTCGTTGTGTCATGATACTGATGGGAATATATGTTTATTCAAGTAAACCTTATGTTTAGAGGCAGAATATTGAAAAGTACATGAAATACGAAATTTCAAATTACTTAGTATGGATAACTTTATTAGCTGCCTGAAGAATCCAGTGAAAATATACTTCAACCTATCCAATAATAATATTATTGAAGTGACAGACGTCTAATATGGATCCATTATTGCAAAAACTAGAGTCTGGGTAGTGTTAATGCTGGCATTTGATCAGTTGAAGTGAAACGGTGCTTTAGAGGTATTGTTTGTATAAGTTGTGAAAACCTCCTAAATTTATTGTTTTTTTTTTTTCTTTGTTCAAAACAGACAGTTGTGTTGACTTTTCATTTTTAAGTACAAATTCAAGATAAATAGAAACATAAGATAATTTGGGAGAATTTTTAAAGGTTAGTAGAAACCTTAATTAGAAGAACTCCTGTATACCTTCTTTATTGTTGCAAATCCTTGAAGAAGAAAGAGCACTAAGAATTAGTAGGCTGTCAACATTGTATTTTTATGATTTAACATTATTAAGCAAACTTTGGGAGTATTTCTTTTTTTGGTGCATTTGATTAAATGTGTGATCTTATCTTGGTGAAATAGCCTGCTGGGCTGCAGACAGTAGTGTTCAGAAATGAAATTTGCTTAGAGCCTCTGAGCAGACATTTATTCAATGAGACCTTTCTTGAATAATGGATGATGGTGAGATTGCAGTAGTGTATATGTGTGTTTTCTTCCTTGAATCTAAGGGGTGTTGAAATAGAGCAACAACGACAAAAATGTAGTGAAGTATGAAAGAAAGCATTAGATTTATAAGGGAGAAATTAACCTTCTTTATTACAAATGAATGCACTGTCTTTATGAAAGACTCATAGTATCAATGTCAGAGGATAGTATGCCAGTTGAACACTTGTGAAATAATAGAGATACAAAAAGTCAAAACAGAAATCACCCAATATATCATAATATAGTGGTACATCACAATATTTGCAGAGATTATTACACACATATTTTTAGCTTGATTATCCGTGTATTTTATCCATGTGTTATCTGTATTTAAAAAAAATTTTAAAAATTTTTTATTCATTTATTTTTTTAAGGAAGATTAGCCCTGAGCTAGCATCTGCTGCCAATCCTCCTCCTTTTGCTGAGGAAGACTGGCCCTGAGCTAACATCTGTGCCCATCTTCCTCTACTTTATATGTGGGACGCCTGCCACAGTATGGTTTGACAAACAGTGTGCAGGTCCGCACTCAGGATCCGAACTGGCGAACCCCAGGCCACTGAAGTGGAACGTGTGAACTTAACCGCTTGCACCATCGGGCCGGCCCCATGTTATCTGTATTTTGATTGTGTATTGTGTTTGTTTTACCAGAATTGAGGTTAAGCTAAATATACAGTTTGTATAATTCTCTTCAATTTCCCAATGCCATTAATTTTTTTGAAAGGATCATTTTTAATATTCTAAAATATTTCATAGTATTGATATACTATGATTTATTTAAACATTTCCTTATTCATGTGGGTTGTCATATTTTGGTAGGATAATTAATGTAAAGCTTGGCCCGTTCTCTGATGATTTCTGTAGCAGATTCCTTGAAGTACAGTTCCTAGGACAAAGAGAAAATAATACTGTTTGACTTTTACTACTTGGTTACAATGATCCACATGCATCATTGTCCTCTGTACAGGCGTAACTCGTCCTCTTTTTTGGGAATTCTTAAGAATTGCTAACTCTCAGCTATGTATAGTTAGTAGTTACTAACGCTCAGTTATGTATAGTTAATAAAGTTAGTAACATACCAATTGTTTGGTAACTCTTGACAATTACTAACTCTCACATATATGAATGTATAAATGCTGAGGTCAGTAAAATAGTCAGTAATAAAAAATGAATTTACTGGCTATTAACATTTAAATAGGACTGTGCCTAATGTCTTTGAATTTAACGTAATATTAAAACAAAACTGTACAGTGAAACTGATTTATGAAAAACTAAGAAGTCCACCATCCACTTTACGTTCCCATAAAATTTCTTAGTTTCATTCTCTGCTGTGACTGGACGTCTTATCTCCTAAGTTCATCTAAAACCTCAACTTAACCAAGTTCTTCTTTACCAAACCTCTTTTGGAACAAGAAAATTGTGGGCTTGGTTTGGGCTATTGTAAAATTTAAGTATGAAAAGTAGGAGTAAACTGTCAATAAACACTTTCATAGTAATTGAACGTTGTCTATAAAAGGAGAGAGAGATCAGTACAGAAAAGTAAACGGAAGATTATGGGTCATAATTAGTAAACATGAACTCAAGTTTTGGTAGGTGTAAGTTCAGTTAGAGATCTGTTCATAGGAATAAGAATGAGGTACAAAATATGAGGTGTTCAGTAGTGTTTAAGTCAAGTGGAAAAGGAAAACAGCAGGTGCATGATGCAACTTTTTGTCATTTTTACAATAATACCAATACCTACTGAATTTGATTTCATAAATTCATTTTTGACTTGGACTAACAGTTATACTTTAAGTAGCATCTTTGTGACTTCTACTTGCAATCATAATGGTCTATTTAAGGTATATTTCTAGCAGTCAGATTGGAAACCAATTCTTATTTCACTTTCCATATTTCTTTAAGTCTGCACCAGAACTTATTTATGGATAGAGTTTAATGCTTGATTAATAAATGAATGAATAACTGCGTGAATGTGCTTTATGGACCTAGAAGAAACAACTGAACACGAAAGCAGTTTTTGAAGTTACTGTTGCAAGATAAATTCAAGTGCCGTTGAAAATTGCTCTGTACCTGAATGCGGAATAATAAAGGCATAGAAAGGAATCTTAAAAGGCACACCCTTTGCACACTTTATTTCCTCAAAAGAAAAAATTTATTGTTGTTGATTAACACCTCCCCATTTGCTAATCAATGGGTATAAAGTTTCAGTTATGTAAGGTGAGAAAGTTATAGAAATCTGCTATACAACATTGTGCCTATAGTTAACAGTACTATATCGTGCACTTAAAAATCTGTTAAGAGGGTAGATCTCATGTTAAGTGTTCTTAGCACAATAAAAATAAAACTTAAAAAAAAATTCTCATCAAGAATTGAAGTGACTTGCCCAAAGGGACCTGGCTGGTTACAGCATATGCTGCCTTCTATCAAGGAACTTCTCAGTCTTGCACGTGAAAATTCTCATTTTTGGTTTCAGGCATGGCTTTGTCTCTACGTAGCTGTATCACATTTATCATATAACTTCCTTAGGTCTGTTTCTTTCTTTTTTTTTTGATTTGATTTTTTTTCCTTTTTATCCCCAAAGCCCCCCGGTACATAGTTGTATATTCTTCGTTGTGGGTCCTTCTAGCTGTGGCATGTGGGACGCTGCCTCAGCGTGGTCTGATGAGCAGTGCCATGTCCGCGCCCAGGATTCGAACCAACGAAACACTGGGGCGCCTGCAGCGGAGCGCGTGAACCTAACCACTCGGCCAGTGGGCCAGCCCCTCTAGGTCTGTTTCATGTAAAGAGGGGATAGGACTGTGGGTTCTTTCTAAAACATCCGTGAGATCAAAGTAAAGGTAAGATTCATTAGACTAGCATACCTTTGCAGTTAATTTTTCAAAAAAGCTTAATCAGTAGTTGATTTTATAAGAATTTTCACATTTCATCCTTCTTAAAGAGCTGTGGTACAGTATTGCATGTGGTAACAACATATTTTAAAAAGATAAAATAGGTTAGACATTCTTTCTGTGAAGGTTTACAAAGGAAATGACATAATGGAAATATCTTACATTCTTTAAAAATGTTAGGGAATCAAATAAGTTTCTCTCATATTTCTCTGTTACGTTTCTCTACTATTAAGGATACTGACGTTTTCTTTAACAGTAAATCATTTTAGGATTTGATATAGTTTCTTATATCAGTTTTCTTTCCCTTATGTTTACAGATCAAATAAATTCTACAACCAGAGTTTTGGGCCCACGGTAATCCTATCTTATATCAAGGCAATTTCAAAGTCTCTTCATTTATAAAGCAGCAGTGTATATATTGGATATATTGAGCATCAAATACAGTGTACCCCTTTCACTCCTCTTTTTCCCACATGGCTGAATTTATTTACATGAAATTACTGCAAATTATTTTAAAGTTTAAGCATTAACTTTCATTTAGTTCTGAATTAATTAAATGATCTTTACTGACAGTGATAAATACACATGTAGAGAAATGCAAAATGCAGTAATAAAATTTATATTAAAGAGAAGCAACGAGGTAAGGTAAAAAGAGAGCAGAAGCTTGGGAATCAGAAATGCATGATTTCCAACCCTCCCTCTGGATGACCCTGGAAGAGTTACTCAACCTCTCCATGCCTCAGTTTCCTCATGTGTAAAATGGGGATCAAAATAATGCTTACCTTTGAAAGTTATTGTGAGGGTTAAATGAGATGACATATGTAAAGCATATAGCACACTGATAGCTTTTATTGTTTGTGTTAATTTTTCATTTGTTATTGAAGCTAATATCTTCTAAGTGGCCCTCTCAGTTGTTCTCCTTTTTTCTGCAGTTTTAAAAAGATTGGCTTCATTAAGTCATTAATTTTGTCATTCACTATGTATTTATTAGCATCAGATGTCTGCATCATGCTCAGGATATGGAGCATAACATGGCAGAAAGAGCCTCTGACTTTATAGCACTTGTAAAACGATGGAAATAAAGAGGTATTAAGCAATGTAGCTATCATTAATTATTTACTTAAAATTGTGGTAAGTGCTACAAAGGTCAAGGCCAGGGTGCTATGAGAGTTACAGCTGCAAGATCAGACCTTGTCTGAGTTGGGGGGGTGAGTAGGATCTGGGAAGACTTTGCAGAGCACGTGACGTTTGAGCTAAGATATGAAGGTTGAGCAGGCAGCCCTAGAGAATATGCTGGTTCACTGCTCCCTTCACGTTCTGTCATCAGAAGAGCTCGTCACAGACCCAGGCATGTTCTCCTGGAGGAGGTGAATAGAGCTGAGGAAAGGGAAGAAAATTCAGCATAGTTGCCTTGATTTGACAATAGGGACAACACACCTGAAGTTTTCATTTTACAGAGAAAGTGAGTTAACATAGAAAACGTTTCAGTGTCAGTTGTCTGCCTGTAATAATAAATTTCAGAATGTCATAAAGTAAGCTGTTGACCATAAAGAATGGTCAGGTGTTGTAGATTTAAGATGAGGAGAACACTTAAGATCTGGATGATATTGAAACCAAGCTTTCTAGATTAGCTTTGGAAATGTAGATCTGTGTGTTTGTCACCAGGAGGGAATTTTACTCCAGAAGCTTGGTTTCTATTCATCCTTATTCTAACTTCTCCCCGTTCTCATTGGCTTATTAAGCGTCTGCTGTCTTTTGGTCCTGAGAAACTCTGTGGAGATGGAGGAACGAGCTTTAGGAATACTGGTGCTAAAGTTGGCAGTGCTGTGGTTATGACTCTACTTGTCAGAGAACAGCAGTAAAATATCAATCTGGAAAGTAATTTTTAAGAGAAATGTGGTATTATCATTTAATAAAGACAGTAGACTTTATCATCTCTCCACTGCTAGGTTTAAGCTTATTATTTAAAATTTTGGAGGCTTTCTGTAGTATATGATGATAAAACTGATTTTATTTTTATTTAGAACAAATCATTGAATGCTAATAAAATAATGTCAAAGTATGTTCTAGAAAACAAATGATATTAGTTTAAGAGTCTATAGGCAAGAGGATAAATAAATGTGGCTTGAGAAACTTATCTTAGTGGAATGAAATGTTTAATAGAGGGAAAATACTATAGTGAGAAGATAATAAATTTGGCATCATTAATCTTTTTCATCCATTTATCAACAAATACTTATTGTGTGCTTCCTCTGTGACAAAATTAAACACAATTGTGATAGAGATTAGAAAAGGGGAAATACATACTGAGTTTTATGAGAACATTTGACCCAAGGATCTCAGACACTCCAGATGACAGGTAGTCTCATCCTGCCGAGCCCTGGAGGATATGTAGGAATTGGCCAAGCAGACAACCTTCCTGAAGAAGCGAACCTCCTGTTTGCAGGCCAAGAGTACGACAGAGCTTGGTTCATTTGAAAAACTCAGAGACGGTCCTAGTAGCTGGGGTACAAGGATTGAGAGAGGAAGTGACATGAGATCTGGCTAGGGAAGTAAATGGGAGTCCAGAATTTGCAGTGACTTTTTAAGGTTAAGTATTTTGGACTTTATCTTAGGAGCAATGGGAAGTCATTAAAGGTTTTAAGCAGGGCAATAACAAGATCAGGTTTTCATTTTACAAAGATCATGTTGGCTGTTCTGTGTAGAGGTAATTGGAGGAGGCATCAAGAGGAGATGTGGAGAGACCAGTTAGATGCGAGTGCAAGCTTCTGCCATGCCCCTTCTCAGCTGGAAGTGTGGGGCAGAGCTTGCCTCTTTCTGGCCTCAACTGACTCATGTATAAAGAAGGGGTTTGTGTTAAATAATGTCCCTTTCAACTCTGATAAGCTGTGCTCTAACTTGGTTATCAACTAAAGACATGGGGGAGCTAAGTGATGGTGATCTTTTTTTAAATCATTTTATCTGAGCTTGTTATTAATTTTTACTGATCTACTGTTGATATACTGTTACGATGCTGTATCCAATTATTTAATCAGATTTATTTTTTACCAGAAAGTTAAAATCCATTCTTTGGAGACCTATAACTAGAATTTTTTGTATGTTTGTATTTTAAATACTATGTAAAAATCATAAAGTCAGATGTTAGAATTACATTTAACTGAGTTAAGACCGTTCAAACCACAAAGTTCCTTCATTTTGGTCAAAGTGATTTATTTATAAATCCTCATTATTTGAAGTCATTCAAAGGAATTCCTATTTTAATGGTACCTGTAAAGACAATAGAACGTGTTTCTTACAACGTTACAGTGGTTGATAGTCTGAATGACAAATGCAAAAGAGTTAACTGTATATTATTTAAGAATGTCTAAGACTTTTTGCCTTTTATGTCTTTCATTAATAATTTAAATATTTTATTTCCTCATTGTGTTCTGTCGTCTAATTCCCTGTAGCTTTGTTATATTTTTTTATGGCTTTTATGACATTCCACCATGGGTTTTGATTATTTCTCTTCTTGTTTTACACCTCTATGGAAATATAAATTCATTGAAAGCTGGGACTACTTTTAGTTTTTTCGTAACCTGGAGAAACTGATATGTAAATGAGGTTTGTGTTTTGTGTTGATGGGTTGATTTTTTTAAAGATGAGGGTGTAGCATGCTAGGGAAAGCATCATACATGAAATGTGCCTTGTATGACTTAAAAATTAATAGCACAGGCTCCAATAACTTGACTGTGTCACTGAGATAGTGATTTAGAACATGGGCTTTAGGGCTTAGAACTTGGAACAACTATATGACAGCTGTGTGACTTTGGGTCATTTTCTGAGCCTCAGTTTACTCTGTATCATTAGGCTAATGATATCTATTTCATTGTGGGATTGTGAGAATTAAGTTGGTTTCTGTAGTATAATGCACTGCCATGAGGTTTGGTTATTATGAGAGTCAGATGGGAAAAATAGGTGTTAACATCCTTGCTTCATGTAGCAAGGAGGAGTGGAATACAGTGATTCACGCCGTCTTTTTTCCTTTGCCCCCAAACTTTTCACAAGATTGACATCACATTTTATGTCTGTTGCCTTCACTCTTTATGGCCTTCCATTTGGAATCATTTTGCCATGTTACGTTATGTACACTATGCTATCTTTTTTTATCTCTGACTTATTCTGAAAGGAATGATTATCTGGCAATTTGTGAGATACAAATGGAAGCCTGAACACTTGCAGGCACTGTCAGATAAGAATGCCAGAAATGCCTTTTTTACTTATTTCTCATACATTCTGCAGACATGTATGCCTAATATATAGAGCCTCTCAAATACCATTTGTATACTTAGTATTCAGGGTAGACGTAGTCTTCCTCTTTCCCCAATGTACATTTCCCCCAAAGCAACTATTTTTAGGATTTGAAGAAAATTGTTTACTTGAAAAGTGACAACTTAAGAAAATAGTATCACTGTCACAAAGAAATAACTGTTACAGAGTACAGGGTATAAGCTCAGAGTCCTTTATCTTGAATAAACTTCTCTCATGTTGAATGGAACATAGTTTCATAACACATATAAAACAATGAGGAATTTAAGTCGTACTTAGCAAATTTATTGGTGGCTTTGAGAAAAAGAAATACAATTGACATGCATAATAACAACATCATAGTTGTCAAAAATATTTTGAAGCCAGGTGCTGCTGACGTGTGTGAACTAGGACTTGGTGCCCTTTAGACTCGGCCTGTGAGCACTTGCTCTTTCAAGGTAGGCTTGTAATATGATGTCAATATTTGTGTCCTCTTGAGGAACTGCTATTTCAATATAAGATATTCTCTGTTCTCTAATTATAGTATGGAGAAGAGATACAATTTTAAACTTTTCTTGAGAGCTGAAAAGACTTTTTGAAAGAACATAAAAACCCTTAAATTCTTGTTCTGGGTAACCAAATAGCTGACTTTACTTATAATCCTAACTGCTCTAAAAGTGAATTAGTAATTTTTCTAAGAGTTTGAGTCTCTCATTGGAATTAATACTTTCTTCCATAATTAAATTGTTTTATCATTTGTTTTTTTCTGAATGTTGTATTAAAAAGAACTGTTAAACACAGTGTCACATAGTTAAACGTACCAAAAAAATTTTGAATAATTTTGGATAATTGTAACAAACCAGATGTTGCTAAGTTCTTATTTAATGAGAGATAAAAAAATATTCACAATATAGTTTTGTCTGGCTGTCAGCTTAGATAAATGAATCCATTTCAGTCAGCATGCTCCTAGTGAAAAGGGAGGGGATATAATAACATTTTTCTAGCTACATTTGTTGAAAATAAATATTAATCTTCTATGTGGTTAAAACCATGCTGTGCCAATTCTATCATAACTATAATTGCAGAGAAGCCTTTTAGATTTTTCATTTTTATGAATTTTACTTCTTTTTATCCTTCTGGAGGCACTGAGTTAGAGCCTACTTTTCATTTAGATTATGCACCCATGTAGATTTGTGTTAATCTTATGTTATCTTGAGGCTATGAGTTAAGACACTATGGAGTAGTTTATTCTCCAAATATAGTGCTGTGACATGGTCAAGATATTTTTTTCCTCCTAAACTCAAACCTCAATCTTTACTTTTCTTTCCAATACGTTGTACTTCACAGGAGAATTTTACATATTAAAGTGGTGCATAAAGTAAAACATGGTGCATAAAATAAATGCATAAAAAACAGTGCATAAAGTAAAACACTAAAGGAAAACAAAACCCAGACTAACAAAACAAAATAAAATAAAGCATAAGGCCAAAATTGTCAATTTCAAGCTCCATTAGAAATGCCAGTGAGAAGAATGGCAGGAAAGCATCATTGGTACAGAGACCAAATTGGTAAGGAATGAGTTGACATATCTAGTCTCTTATTGTACAGTCAAGAAAGGGAGAAAGAAAACTCAGGCTGTAAAGTGTATAATTTCCTTTTACGACAGTATCAACATCGCTTTTCCATACTAATAAAAATTTTAAAATTAAATTTATATTCTGTGTTAGGGGCCTCCAGTATTGTTGTATACAAGGGGTTGTAGTAAGATGTTTGATATTATGATTGTAATTGTTGATTTTTGTCAAATGTGTGGAAAGCGTGTAGGGAAAATTGTTAGCATAGTAGAAAACCACTGTGAGCTGTAATAATTACCAGAGCTAATTGATTGTTCCAGTTTATGTGGATGTTTGTCTAGGCTATTTATTGAGGAAATATAGAAAGTGAAGATTGAAGTTGGAATTTTATTTCCCCCTCTAAGAATAGTTCTTAAGGATGAGTCTCAGATTTTTTTCTTCAAAGTCAGATTCTCTCTCTCATCTCAAGTTTTATTCATGTCCTCTTCAGAAAGCAAGTTTTGAAAAGGTTCTTCTTAATTGAAGGTAGAAAGAAAATTGGTTGGAAGAATTTCACAAAGTTCTCTTTGGAGAGAAATTAGAATGCCGAGGAGGAGGGGGAAAGCATTGGTGCGGTTTAATCTCCTCTTGCTTTTATGATGGCATTTTGAGGAAAGAGTAGAAAGTCATTTAATGGTCTCTCTGCAGCTATGGATATTATGTCCAATATGAGCAGTGAAAAGAAAGTGATGCAAAATTGTCCTTTTATGGGTTTTTCATTTGTCTTCTTGCTTCAGTTACTTGATGAATGAGAAATAAAGCAATACTCTTACCTTCTGGAACACAGTGGGTTTGAATGCAGGTGTAGAACCAGATTGGTGAGTGGTGGTTGTCGGTCAAATGCCTCTACTTGTGTTGAAGATTTAGATGTCAACATCGTGGGTGTTGTGCCCACACTCTATGGGGTAATAGCTCATATTTGAATTTTATTTTTTTCCTCCGGTGTTGAGGGTGTGTGTCTCAGTGTGAGTTAGTGATTGTTTGGGCAGGAGAGGTAGGCTGTTTTGAGTTACCTTGTCATTCTTAAATTTGGCTAGTTTCTGCCTGCCTCACTATGTTTTGTGAAGCACAATAGGAATGACAGTCTAGAAAGCAAGCGATCAGCTTCCCAGGGCAAAATGTAACAGATCCCAGACTTTAAATTTATGATTTATGGAAGTTGCCAAATACTACCTGCAGAACTGTGAGTTCACAAAGTACTAGGTAAGTGTCTTTATATTTGTTAACCTCTCATTTTAAGTTCTTGATACATTGCTTCATTAGGCAATACCTTTTCTACTCAGAAAATTACTATAATGGTAAATTAAAACTTATTTGGGGGATAATTTTTAAAAATAATACTTTAATTTTTATTTCCAAAAATAATGTTTTTGTATACATGAGTGGGTCTCAAAGTCAGATCTGGTGAAGATTTCACATCTCATAACTACCTTTATCGTTACTCTTCCAGCTTTCAGAAACCTTTAAACATGTTTATTTTACATAGCTGTAATTTTTTGAGTGGACTTATAAATATCAAAAGTGTGTTTATGTGCCTTTATTTGGTTCTTTATTGACATTAAAATGTATGCTACATGATTGTGGAAGACACTCTTATTCTTGTAAGACTTTCCACAATTTTGATGTAGTACTGGCCAGAAACTTCTAATGGATGGGTTTATTTTGGTCCACAAATTAAAAGTTTCCAAATTACAGATTTTTTGCTTCTTACTAAAGCACTATGTGTTTGTACTTTTTTTAGCTGAAGGAGAAAAAATGGACTAGGTTTTCCAGATTTTCTCTGGAGGAAATAAAGAAAAGTTGTGTTATGAACCTTACATTTTTTAAGGCCAGGAAAACACCATATGCCTAGGGAATGGTGGTGTTTCAGATGTATGAGTACAGATTTAACAATTCATAGTGGTCACTTAGAGGTGAAGAAATGAACACACAGCTGCTCGTTTGAGGGCACCTCTGTGAATCCCCTGCAGCGCTGGTCTGGGCTCAGGGGCCTGGCTAACTTCTGTGCCATCTTAGGCACATAATCATTTAGGAATCCTTGGCAAGGCACCTGGGTGTGGAATGGTGGAACAGTGGACTCTTACAGGGGTCTGTAAGCGCTGCCCCACTGCCTTCTCCGACTATATAGTGACACAACCATTTCTGCTGCCTTCTGTAAAACTAGTAGAGCTTGAAATAGTCTGTATACAAAAAGAGGGGGGGGGTCCTCCTGTTCATTAAACTTCCTGTTCTGAATGTTATGCCAGCCACCCCTGCCTGCACGGACCCCCAGACGTTGTGGAGAGTGGAGGAGGGCAAAGTGCATCTCTTTGATGCTGTGTTCTTCAGTCCTCTCACTTCTAGCCCAGAGTCTGCTTTGTATTTTGTCCCTTGGCAAAGGGAGGGGAAAAAAAAATCAGTTTTATTGTTTCACCCCAAGGTTGTAACTTATCCTTGGAATTTAGCAATTTGCACTCTGGTGCTTTCAGCTCAGCTGAGTGGTAGAGGAGAAGGGCAGTCCAGTAATCGCAAGGAGTGGGAACAGCCCGATCCTTTAGTATCATGGTGTTACATGTGCCATTTCCTGGATGCTACTGTGGCCTAGTTAGTTCCCAACCAAACCCACCTTCCTGGAGTTGATGGCCCCACAGTTAAAGGGCTATGTATGCAAGACTGAACATTTTAAAAACATGTCGTTTTCTGTAGCTACTGGGCCAATCTGTGGCTTTCCCATTTCTCGCCTTCCTGTCTCTATGCTGATAGGGACATTCTCCTTTCTGTCTTATCCTCTTCAAACTCAGTGCTGTCCTGGGGGCATGCATATAATATCATTTAACTATCAGGTAATATGATTCGTGTTGCAAGATGTGTGAAAATCGTTCCTAATACTATAATCAAAATTTATCTGTGCAGGTAATTACAAATACCACCTGTTATTCACTTTAGCAAAATACAGATTACTCTTATTTTAACAGGCATTTGTGTAATTGGCATCTCTGTTTTTACTTCCTTCTGCTCTTTTGGTGGTATCCAGTTTAATTCCAGAGCTCAGCTTCATTCCCAGAGAAGCAAGGTCCTTTCTTCTGAGCCCTGGTCAGCAGTCAAAACTGTTCTTTCAGTGACACAGTTCTAGCTCATCAAGTTCTTTGGATTCCATTCTGTGTGTGTTTCCTTTCCTGGTCCTTGTTCAGAGTGAAAAATACAGTAAATATTTCCCTAGTCTCTCTTAATATCTTTTCCATCACTGCCTTTTATTTTCTTGTTCTCTGAATTCTGTTCCTAAAAGCTCCTAAGTTATTTTTTCTGTAATAGACTCTCAGAGTGCTTCCTACCCGCAATCCTTGTCTCCCCAAGAATTACCATCTAGACTTTATGATGACTCATCTTGGCTTACAGGTGAGTCACTTTTGCCAAGCCTAGATTTATTTCCCTGTTGTTTCTTTCAGTTCAAATATTAGCATAAACATTAACATTTCTAAACCCGGTTACAATTATCATGCTTCCCATCAGACATTAACACAACCCTTCCTCCTAGCTTGGTGAGCAGTGTTTCCGAATCTATAGTTATTCAAGTGGCTGAGATTAATGACCACTTCTTTAAAAGAAAACACCGCGAGTTTATTTTAGCTATAAATACTAGACGATCTGTAGAATTAACAGCAAATAAATCATTTCATTTTGAAGTGTGGGAGACAAGAAAAATCTTTTCTTTTTGTTTTTTGAAATGTCGCATTGCTTTGCACAATGTCAGAATGTCTCTTGTTTTCTATGCATGTCTGATTATTTTAACTGTATGGTCATTAATTGAGATTTTGATGAGCAGATAGCAGAAGGACCTTCATTTTATGAGACTCTTTTCAGATTCTTGACCTTAGGTGAAATGCAAATACTACTACTGAGGTGAATAATCTCTGAATTGTAAAGTAGAATATATTTTATCTTTGTTTATTGGCCTTACTTTATGGGCAGATGGAGTAGGTGAAAACCCTGAGAGCTTTCTGCTTCTACTTCAAATTGCCTAGCAAACTACTTGAGAGACAGCTCAGGTTGGAATGTGGCATGAAGTTGTGATTTCACCCCACTCTGGAGATCTTTAGACGTTAGTTGGGAAAAACGAATGAAAAGTGGACACTTCACAAAATTCAACTCTTTTCGTCTATATCCAGAATAAATAAAGGTATATGAGAGTGGAGCCTCATTATCTTCATAAATTGAGATATTTAAACTCTCAGTGAAGGAGAAACAGAAAAGATATCTTACTGAGAAACCATATTTGACCTCTTGTAGATATTATTTTACTAATCTGTGCTTTGAGAATAATATATCTAAATGATCATAAAATCTTTATATTTAAATTTTGTTTTCTGGAGCTTAACATAAATTACAGTGCCCAGCACATAGTACATGCTTCATAGATGCATATTGCATGAATGAAGGGGCAAAGCTTTGTTTTGCCTTCACAAAGATGTTTGCAAAAGATGACTTGGGGAATTTTTGCCTTTTCTTCAGGCAACACATTTTCCCATAAAGTGTTTCTTATCTCTCAGAATTATATTACAATCATAATGGAAAAGAATGATCCATTTTTTAATTCTTTCCTTGGCTGAGCTGAGCCTTGGAATTTTATAACTAATGAAATACAGTGCTTTTCTTCTCAAGTTCAAATGTAGCGCTTGGATTTTCATTTCTCGTTCATGGATGTAAAACCGTTCTTTTGTCAAAAATCAAAGGTTAATAAGCTCTAATTGTTAAACACAGTCAGTAGAAGCTGTGATATGCTGATATTCTAATGCTTTGACTATTTCAAATGGTCATCATTTGATGTTTTGTGACGTCTGGACTGCTCAGCAAGCTACTCAAGAATTTCATGTTAAAAGAACTGGAGGTTTTAAAAACATTTTAATTTGAGTCAACTTTCAACTTAGAGAAAAGTTGTAAAAATAGTACAGAGTTCCCATAAACCCCTTAGTCAGCTTCTCCTAAGGTTATCATTTACATAACTGCTCTGATCTGAATATGTCCCCTCCAGATTCATGTGTTGAAATTCCAGGGCCCAATGTGATGGTGTTAGGAGGTGGGGTCATTGTGAGGTGCTTAGGTTGTGAAGGTGGAGCACTCATGAATGGGATTAGTGCTCTTACAAAAGAGACCCGACAGAGCTCCCTAGTCCCTTCTGCCATCTGAGGACACAGTGGGAAGATGGCCATCCATGAACCAGGAAGCACTACCAAACGCTGAATCTGTGGTGCCATGATCTCAGACTTTCAGCCTCCTGAACTGTGGGAAATAAATTTCTATTGTTTCTAAGCCACCTAGTCTCTAATATTTTGCTCTAGCAGCCAGAACAGACCAGGACAATAACTTTGTTCAGGTCTCAAAATCTGGAAATTAGTGTTGGTATAATACCATTAACTCAATTCTGCATTGCAGATCTTGTTCACATTTCACCAGTTTTTCCACAATGTACTGAGGATGTACTGTGGAGTAACTTATAGTCATATCTGTATAAGATTGATAATTTTTACCATTATTTACTTTTTAAAAACAGTAATGATTGAACTTTGACCAGCCTCTTTTAAAACATGATCCTGAGAATGAGGTTCCTTTTTTTTGTTATCCTGAAGTCCATATTTGGATACTAGCCTATGAGGAAAGGAATATAATTACTATTTTAGGAAATCATTAAATGTTAGTGATATTAACATTTTATTTGTATCCCCATTTAAGTGATCTTTTTCAAAGCATTGTGAATTCTGTATTTCAAAGTGGTTGTGGATATAGAATCAAGTTAAATATTCTAGGTTGACATTTAGGTCTGTACTGCTAAGAAAGTTAGAAACTTCCTCAGTCTCATAGCTCATAGTAACCACTGTTCTTCTAGTAGAAGAGACTAAGTAGTAAAATGTAAATGTTCCAGACTAATGCAGGACTGAGAAGAACTTTAAGTATAGCTAGCCAATCCTGATAGAGGAAAATTTGGATTATTTGTAAAAGACCAACAACCCATTACGTGGAGAAATTTGTCTTCATGCCTAATTGTGTGCTGCAGCATAAATTAAATCCCTCAGTTTGTCAACAGCAGTTAATAGATTTTCAGCTCATTGAGGGCAGGTTCGTTTCTTACTTAGCTTTACATGCTTCAGCTGAGCACCGTATCTGACACGTACAGACACAATAAATGTCTGTTTACCTGAGGGAGGTTGTAATGTAGAGGAAAAGTGAGAGATTTAGAGGCCTGCTTTGTTATCTTCCAGTTTGTAGGCCTAGTCCCTAACTATTTTAAGGTCATTTCCAGTACACTCCTCATTCTCACCCAGTCATTATACTACTAGCTGTTGGCCCAAGATGCTCAGCATTTCATGTGTTTGTGTTCCTGCTTATGTGCTTATCGAGGCCTTGTTTATCTGTTTATGAATAATGAGCAATTTTAAATAGCCTATGCCAAGTGAATTGTATAGATAGTAAAGTTTTAAAGTCAGTCTTTCAAATAGTTATCAAGAAGGCAATGAAAAGAATTACTTTGGTAATCCTATATAGGCATTATTAGCTTCATAATATTGTTTTGAGAAAATTTGAATTTTTGGCTACCAAGGATTTTTTTGATTTGAATTTTAAAGTTCAGATTAGCACTGGAAATAGTGCTTTTGTTACTTAATTTTTTTCTTTGAATCATATATGTGGTAATTTAAATTTTGTAAATGTGTGAGAAAAAGCCAGGCTGACATCAAAAGACTTCATGAATCAAAAATCTAGAATGTACTTTTAAAAAATTTATTTTGGTACCTGATCCTTTAAGTGTTTCTAGCCATGAGGGCTAAATAATGTCTGGAAGTCAGAATGCCCTGAGTTTAGGATTTGGCTCTGGCAATTACTGGCCATGTGACATTGGCACGTTCCTTGGTCTCTTGAAAATCGGAGATACTGAATAGTACTTACATCATCACTGTTAAAATTAGTGAGGTAATACATCTAAAGCACGCAGCACAGTGTTTGGTTCATAATAAGGACTTAATGAATATTAATTATTATAATTCTTGAAAGAATGTGCTTTAGGATTTTAAACTACAGTATATCATATGATATTTTGAAAAAGTATTTAGGATAAATCAGCAGAAGTATCATTGCTGAGTAATTAGAAGTTACATTATTAAAACTCTTATCACTTAATTTTGGTATATGTTTGTTATTGTCATTTTAGATAAAGGAGAGATTTGTTAATTTAATTTTGAATGAATTTAGAGATCATCATAATATATAAGTGGTTATCAAAATATGGTCAGATAGTCAGGCAATCATACCAGTGCTAGGAGGGATTAAAGAGAAGTAGAGAGATGGGAATAAATTAGGAGTGATATGACAATAAAAAGAGAAGAAAACTATAAAATAATGGTGACTTTAATAAAGTTTCCTCTTACTACCATAGTAATAAAAATACTCCCATAGAGGCATTTTTATTTTACTAGGCTCCTAGAGTAAGACTGTTGTTAAATCCAACAAAGTAAAAATTCAAATGAGATGATGCATGCAAATATGCCTAAAGACATTTAACCAAATAGAGCTTTGTTTTTTTCGTACAGTAATAAATCCAGAGGTAAGTAGTCCAAAACTAGGGTAGTGGGCTCATGACAATAGTAAGACTCGAAACTTCTTTTGCTTTCTGGTCCATTAGTCTTATCTTCTGTCATATGTGTCCTCGTGGTCACAATGTGGATGCTTCACTTTCAGCCCCATACATTCCAGGCATTCATATCAACCATCTGAGGGAGGAGAAAAAGTTGCTGGGAGGGGTTGGAACCAGTATTGGGAGAGGACAACTTTCCTAGGGCCACCCCTGTCTACAACAGTGTCTGAGGAAGCAAGTAATTTTTGAATAAGCACATTCCTACCCTGAACAAAATTAAAATTCTGTTAGTTTGGAAAAGGGAGATGAATGGTAAGCAATCAGTACTGCCTTCAGAAGCCCTTAGCACAATTCTTGTTACATGGTGAGTTTTCTATATCTGTTAACCATTCTACTGTTTTTATTATTGTTACTAGATTGCATTTGAGTTTTTATAGATCATCAAAATTAGTCCCAGTTTGATTTAAATGAAACACTACTTAGTAGAACTCTCAAATATTGTAAATATTCCAAATGTTGCAGCCTTTCCCTATCATTTCTGAATTTGTAATCTGGGGTTAATTGCATAAGTTATCAGGAAATCGTTAATAAGAGAGATTTTTTTTCCCATTTATTTAAGCCTCCATTCCCGGTGTGTTTCTTTTGTTTGCATGTTGTGTCTACAAAAAAATGCATATTACTATTTATCCCAACCACCTGTCACATATGAGTTTTATGGTGGTATAGCTTTATTTATTCATTCAACAAAATATTTACTGTGCACTATTGGAAATTTGTATCCTGATAAACCTAATAATATCTTGAGCCTCATCAAACTTGCAGATCAGTCTCAAATATTTTAGTCTTAGATAAAAGAGAATAGCCTGCTGGGGAAGAATACTGATAAGAACTAGGCAGGGTGGCTTGGGCCCCGTCAGGCAGGCATCCAGTCCATGCAGGTGTTTATTGTGCTAGACAAGAAAACTGAGGCAAAAGCCCAGTTGTGTGGAGTGTCCCAACACAATGAGGATTGTTAGAAAGATCTCTCTGAGAAGATGGTCAAAGCAGCATACAGGACTCTACCCAGACATGCCAAATAAGCAGTCTGTGGCAATAAAAGTAAATCCACATGACTCCAGGTGGACTTAAGCTTTGTTATATTGCACTCCTCTCTGACAGTTGGGTGGGGCGGAAACTGAAGCTGGAAGACATCCTGTGATTCCAGGTGAGAGGGTTGAAGAGTGAAGAGGCCAACAGCTGACTAGTCATTCATACAGGGAAATAGTTTTTGGAGGTTGTTGTGGGGGTGGGGGGGAAACAAAAAGACAAACAGTGTTGGTCCTTATTCTTTTCTTTCTTCAGGCATACTGTACTTTCCTTCCATCTCCGCATCCTTCTCTCTTCACTTGGCTATTTCACACTTATCATTTAGGGCTCAGATTAGATATTGCCTCCCCCAAATGTGGATAAGATTGTCCTTCTCTGCATCACCTTAGCAACTGTACTTCCTTTGCCCGAGTCTTCATGAGGGCTTTTGTAACTTTCTGTCTACTTGCTTTATTTCCCACAAATAGTATCTGTGTCTTCATTTTATCCTCTGCGTCTAGCCTCCTGCCTGGTATATGGTAAATTATAGATATAAATTAATTAGAGGTGTTCATGGTCCCAGATATATGCATTGTAACTTATGGTACCTGAGTAGGAGTGTATTTGAGTGTGTAACAGTGAGGAGATAATTATCACTATGACATACTGTTACGATGCCAGGATGAGAACAATAGCTTGGAATAAGGAAATGGAGGAAACACTGGTTGAGAGAAGCATTACTCAACAGATAGATAAGGAAAATTGTAGAGATATGACCTTGTGCAAGTCCTTAACCTCCCAGAGTCCCTATTTCCTAATCTGAAAACAGTGAAGAGAATGGTCATATCTCCCTGCTGGGATTGTTGTCAAGATTAAATGCAATGATGTGTGAAGCACCCAGAATCAGGCTTGTTATAGAGTAAGTGATCAATTATTATTATTATTATTTTTTGCTAAGGAAGATTTTCCCTGAGCTAACATCTGTTGCCAATCTTCCTCTTTTTGCTTGAGGAAGATTTGCCCTGAGCCATCTGTGCCAGTCTTCCTCTATTTTGTATGTGGGTCACTGTCACACCATGGTTCCTGAGGAGTGGTATAGGTCTGCACCAGGGAACTGAACCCACGCCTCTGAAGCGGAGTGTGCTGACCTTAACCAGTAGGCCACAGGGCCAACCCCTCACTTGTTTTTTATACATATTATATTGCACTTATTATATATTCTTAGCTGGATTTAAAGAGATAGAATATTGATTCTGGAGCCTGTTTGCTTAGATTTGAATTCCAGTTCTACCAGTTGCTAGCAATGTCACTTTGGAAAAGTAAGTTTATTTATCTTTGAGTTGGGGTAATGATAGCACTTGCCTCACGGGGCTGTTGTAAGGATTAAATGGTGCTTAGGAAATGTGCTTTGAGATACTTAGTTATTATTATAGGTAAAAACACTCAAAATATTATGCTAAGAGACAGGCCCTCACCTTTCAGTAGGGCACTTGCAAGAATATTGGCACAGGAGGCCGTTCTGGATTGTGGAACTGTCATCAGCACCAGGACTTAGCCAAAGTTGTAATCAGTCTAGAAGACTTGTTGCCTCTGTGTCAGCTTGAATGTAGACAGTGACCATGCTCAGTAGTTCTATAATATAGCTTTGTTGTAGAATTATGTGCTTGAGTCTTTATTATTGCAGACTTTTACAACAGATTTACTTATTTTATAATTACTAAAATTAGTGCTAAAATGAAAAAAGCCACTGTCTAGTTTATGTGAATATATTAATGAAAATATAATAATAATAGTAAAAAACATTATATTTAAGATATTAAACTTAGGTTTTATTTAAGTGCTTCCACACACATACTTTGGCTTAGAACCGTGCCATCTATTTAGGCAGTCGTGAGTGAGTGAAGTGATGCTGGGTTAAATTCCTGCATATTTTCTTTTTTTTAAATTAACCTTTTTTCTTTATTTTACTTTTTTGTGCTTTTGCCTTCTCTCTTTTTAAGGCCATTGCTCCCCCCCACCCCATCCGCCCTTTACACCGTATACTACTTTTAGACTTTTTTCCTTCTTTCATCCCTTTAGTTGCAAGATGTGCTAGCTGTTCTTCCCAGGCTATACTGCTAAAATAATATGATGTTTGTATTTTTTGACACAGACAAAATATTACATTTACCATTCAAATCCTTCATTTTATAGACCAAGAAGTTGAAGTTGTTGAAAGGTTAAAATAATTTATCAGAATACTTACAAAAGAACAAACAATAGTGAAGTTAGCATGAAGCCACTGTGTCCCCTGGCTCAGTTGAGGGGCCCCCGTGCCGGTGCTATCTCTCCTGTGGGAGGCAGAAGCTATTTAGAGTGGAGCTCGTGAGCCCTGGAAAAGGATATTGAGGAGAGTTCTGGGAGTAGTCTAGACAATATATGAGAAGATATAATGAGGTTAGTTCCTGTGGTGCTGACCGTGGGAATATTCCAGTGTTACAAGTGTCACATTCGTCGTAGATTTCTATAATGCTTATTAACCAGTGATTAAGAGACAAACAGGTGAATTAAATTATGTATTCAACATTCAACAAATGCATATTCGAGTACCTATTCAAAACCAGGCATTGGTCTGGTTACTTGGGATCATAAATGAACAACAGACAAAGATCCCTGTCCTTGTGGAACGTTTCTCTAAAGGAGAGAAGATATATGATACGTAGTAAACTTAATAAATGAGTAAGTTATATCCCCTTTTGGAAGGTAAACAAGTGCTGTAGAAAAACGAAGCAGAGCAGGCTAAGGGGATTGGAGTGACAGGTTTGGGGAATGGAAGGCAGGTTGTCATATTCAATAGGAGGTCAGGGAAGGCTTCATTGAGAAGGTCGCATTTGAACAAAGAATTGAAGGTTGTCAGGATATTTAAGGAAGTTTAATCCAAATTTCTATACAGCTTTTGATTGTATAGAAATTAGAAAATGAATAAGGAAATAAAAGTTTATTACTCGTTATCTCCATCTTTTGGGCATTGGACACATAATCCGTAGATACAGATGTGAAGTCTGCTCTATAGGTAAGTAGTAGAATTTCATGGATATTTGTTAAAGAAGACTTTAATTTACTAGGATGGAGCAATGCATCTTTCACTAGTAGAATGAGTGTGATAGATACAAATAACCTGCTTAGATGAAGAATTTTAACATCCTCCTTAGTCAGACAATGAGCACAGTCTCTTTGGGAAAAAAGAAGATTTTCCCTTTTAAAAAATTAAATTTTCTTTGGTCTTATAGGACATTATATTTTAAAATGCGTTTGGTATAATCGTTACTGAATATATTTTTAATTATATTTGAATCAATTTTGGTATCCAGTTGCATACGAAAGTGTAATGTTATCTGAGTGAATACAGGGCTTGCCCTTGAGGTTCAGCATCACGTTTAAATTGTTTCTTGACACTGGAAGTTATAGAATGTCAGAACTGTTTGCTAATAACTCTGAGCTATATAGCCACATATTCAGCATTCCCAACCTAAGTAACATTACCATTATATTTTTAGTATAGGGATTGACTATTATGGTGAGCTAAAACTACTAAGTAATTCAAAAGTCCTAGTATGGTAAGTATGAGCCCTGTTAATAGTGGTGGCTGTAGATAGAAAAGCTTCTTAATTTGTAACAGAGAAGAATATTGTAATACACTTTGTTCAGAATTCTTGTTATAGTGGAAGTCATGGTCTGTCCCATCTAAAGTGACAAAGTGAGAATTATCTGTTGTTAACTGGGAAGAGAACTTGCAATTTCAGTAGCCATACTCTGTTTTTAAAATATATTGTGGATCAGGTCAGTCAACAAAGAAGTTGAAATTGGTTTCCTAAGACCTCATTAGGTATTGGATCAATGTGGCACTGACCTGAAGATTGTGCTGTATGATGTGGCAGAAAGAGTATGAACTTTTGAATAAATTTGCTGTATGTGTGTATTAGTGTGGTTTTTAAGAAAAGTCGGGAGGAATTCTGAGGATTAAAGCTAGAGAGGTAGGTACAAACCTAATCCTGAGCCTTGACACCCTGATGAGGAGTTTGGACTTTCCTGCAGTTAGCGGGTAGAGGGTATGGAGGGAGAGCTTTAGTCCTAGAAGGGAGGCCAATGGATGCCTCTTGGAAAGATGTCAGGACCTAATCAGACAGTAGACATGGGAATGGAGACAAGTGTATTGATGTATGAGGTTCTCAAAAGTAAAATATTCAGGAGCTGATGTTTAAATTACAGGTGGGCAGTAAGAGAGAAGAAGTCTAGGTTGACTCACATATTGCTTTAACTTGAGGGATGAAGAGCATAGTGATGTCATTTTATGGTCTTAGAAGACCATGAAAACATTGGTGGGAAAGATACCGCATTCAGTACAGCACATTTCTTTTCCTTTACATGTGGGTATGGACTGGATATAGAGTTCTGGAGCTAAGGGAAGGATTTGGGCTACAGATATGGATTTTGGCATCTTTGAGTGGAAGTTGAGGCCAAGGTTATGGATTCAATTACTAGTAGGAGGTGTAAAGTATAGGCAGAGGATATGGCCAAGGATAAAGCTATGGGAACGCTAACATTGAAGGACAGAAGCTAGAAAAGGGAAACAAGAAGGAATGGTTAAAGAGCTGGGTGGAGAAACACTTCAGTGTAAAAATGGAAGCAAAGAAAATGTTTCAGAAGTTCTTGTTCAAATGTAATTAGTGACCTTTTCCACAGCCGATTTAGTGAAAGGTGGTGTTGCCTGAAAGATGGCTGCAGCGGTTGGTGATTGAACGAGGGGTGAGTAAGAACTGACAGCAAGTGTAAATTATTTCCCCATTTGTTGGGAAGGGAAAGGAAAATTTTGGCAGTGTCCAAAGGAGAATTATAGGTAGTTGTGGGGGTTGGTTTTTATTTGTTTGCTGTCTTGCCCACGTGCACTTTCAGAATGTGAAAGGCTGGAACGTGATTCTGAGTTTAGAAGTCAATCATAAGTGAAAATGCTAGCAAAGGAAGGACTGACAACTAAGCAAGGTCCCAGAAGAGATGCAAGGGGAGCCTCACCATGTTCCTCTGCTTGTGGAGATAACAGTACCTACCTTAGGGCTGTAAGGAATAAATGAGAAAATGTGTTCTCATTTATCAAATGCCCAGTGATAATAGGCACTCAGTAAATGTTAGGTCCATTCAGCCTCCAAATCCTCACCCCAAAAATATGCCTTGCTGACCTTTTTTTTTTGTTTTGCACTTAGCATGTATTAAATGAAAGTATTCAACTGCTCCATGTGTTTACTTAGCCTACATTTATGATAATTGAGATGGTGAACTAGTTGATCTCTAATTCTTAATTTGCGGTCTAAACCTATGATTTGGCTAATTTTTTAAGTACCAAATCTTTTCTGGCAACGTCATTGATTGTATAAAGCTTTACAAATATAATGCTTATAGTTCCTATTGATAGTGCGGTGTGTTAGAGCTTGTGGACCAAAGTGTTGCTTACAGAAGTGAGAAAGAAGGGAAATAAAAATTCCTCAGACAGTAAGATGAGCACAGAATGAATAAAGCATAGGTGTGTGAAGCCATCTCAAAGTGACTGACTTGCTCCCTGGCCTGAAGCTCTTTGCTAGGACTGGGTTGAAGTATTGCTAGATCTGATGAAATGTGTCCCTCAGGAGAAGAGCTGGTTAACTGTGAGTATACACAACAGAAATTCTGCTCTCATTGGTAAGACCATCACTTTTATGAGATGGATAACTTGATTCTCTTTGGGGGTCTTTGAATACTTGAGTCAGTTGATTCCTCTGGTTTTGATTCCTTGTTTGACTTCCCCTTAAGTCTGCCTTTAGGGAGAGAATGGATTGATGGATGAGACCTCTATATCCTGGTCCCTGTGAAGGTTATTTCTCCTCGTAGCTTAATAAGTTGCCATTCTGTTTATGTATATCCGTCTCAGTGGGCTTGGATATAGTGAGTCTGCTCTTGAGAGAGCATTGTTTTTCTAGATTCATAGCCTTCATCAATGTTTCTAAGCATGTGAGAGTGAATTCTTCTCTCTGGAGTGTGGTCAGTGAGGAGACACTGCAGCTCTTTCTTTGGTGAACAACCCATCGGCCATTTTTCTACTCGATGCATCGTTGGAGATAAAAATTTATACCATTCAAAGCTCTTCTTGTTTATTCTTTATTATATTAAAAGAGTTTTTTACTACATTTGAATGTTATTCTAATAAAGCTTTTTAGGAGTTAAACATCAGAAATAAATTTTTTATGATAGCAAACTACTTTTAGTGATTGTTAGCCCCTGTAAGTGGAGGTCGGTGTAAGATATATAGGTTTGTGTTGTCTGTCTTATTAAATTTAAGGAAAACATGATAAATTCTAGTAATAATTCCTTTGAATTACAATTGTCACATGAAGTTGTTTTGGAAAAAGTGTTATTTATTTCATATTTCAATAAAGTGAATTAGAGCTGAGTTTCCTGAGTGTGGTATATATCAAAACTTTTTCTCTGCCTGATGAAATCATTATTGTAAATCTGTCTAGGCCTGCGTTCTTCCGATCTTTTTAGATAAACAAGGCTATGAATTTGACTTTCATTTTTAGATATTACTACATTAATATCTTTTGTACTACATGTGAATTTACATATAATTCTTCACTCATTTATTTTTCAAAATGAAAAGAAACTTTATTTTCTCATTTACTGTGGTATTCCATCTGAGTTTATAGTTTTCTATTTTACTTTATTGTTGTTGCTGACTAGTAAGAAATCACTTTAGTTTATTTTCTGTAAAGTATTTTCTTTTAATGCATGGGCGATAAGATTCTGAAAATGTTAGGAATCCTTACATTTTCCAAGAATATGTTCATTTGGGCTGCCAAAAATTTTATGTATATTAAATTTTTCAAGTTTAAGAAACTGAAAGCGTTACATAAAATGTTTTGTATAACTTGCCGTTATTTATCTGTATCTATGTCACAGTTTTTAGCTTTGCGGGATGGTTTCTATTGGCCGTTTAAATATTCTTTTGCCTAACAGAGCCAGGTTAGCTGCGTTTTGCTCCACAGAGAGAAAGTTCCTGTTAGTCTCTATTCTTTGACCTAGGGAGAAGCACCAAATTAGATGCAAGAGTTCATCACTAAGAAAATCCAAGAGTCTTTTGTCTATGACAACTTCGTGAGTGAAGCTGAGAAACTTGCTATTTTTTTCTTTGACCTGAAGTATAACCCTGCTCTGCACTTTAGATGTTCTGAATATTGATAAAGATCATAAAAAAAATAGACCTATCAGTTAGCTTAAAAAGAGCCAAAAAACCGCAGTAAAATAACACAGCCGAGCTTTTCTGCAGTTATGAATATTCTGGAAATATCTCACTAAGTTGCGTTAGCTTTTTCAAAACTCTGCAACATGTATTTTAAAAATCTGGTCAGTACTCACATCTCTAATGCATTAGATTAAAACAACGCCTCTTTAAGAGCCAGATGATACTGTGATATTTCACATAAAAACAATATATAGTGAATTGATAGGATGAAATACAGAAACACAGTAATACACATTTCTGAGAAACTTTGTAGCTATGTGAATTGGTGTTGCTGGGGCATACACATTGACAGTAGCTCCTGTGCACTCCTGAGTTGGGGCTGAAGGCCGACAACTTTCTCCCTTCGGCTGATTGATTTTGAAT
This sequence comes from Equus asinus, assembly GCF_041296235.1. NCBI lineage: Eukaryota > Metazoa > Chordata > Mammalia > Perissodactyla > Equidae > Equus > Equus asinus. Next base: position 114,848,860 of record NC_091792.1, on the reverse strand, counting down.
TTTTCAAACTGATTAATGTTTTCATTTGAATGGTAATGCTGACTTTGCAGAAGATGTGATCTTTTAATTAGCAGATGCTGAGATTAGCATTAGGGCTGAACAGTAATTAGCATTTGTTCTTATACTACAAGAGCACAAACTAAGTGGTGCAGCAAATCGAGCTACGTGTCTTCTTTACTTTGCCTCCTTAGATCTTCTTTAGGAGAGAAGTTAAAAATTATTGAGATCCTTAATCACTGTTGCACTGAAAACATTTAAACAAATTGAAGATTCACTTCAGAGGAAAACATTTTCAGTTCCCTTATCTATCCTTATAGATGTAGGATTCTGTTTTCAAGGTTTACCTAATATTTTATTATGGAACTTAAATGGTATTTAGTGAATGGGCGAATTCTTGTTTATATTTATGGGTGCGTACATAGGCACATGTGTAGTTATCTGAAAAAGTCAGAGTCTTGGTTTCCAGATTGTGCTTATTTCAGTAACACCCACTCTTATTTCCAAAGCTATTTTGAGCATCAGCTTAAAATAGATGAGCCCCAACCAGAGACAGTAGAGAGAAGGGGTTAAGAATTGGGGTTCGGGTTCAGGCAAACCTAGATTCAAATCCTTACTTCCTAGGGCATATTGTTTGACAGTTCAATTCTCAGTGTCCTCATCTGTAACATGAAGATTGTAGTAGAATTCTTATGAAGATTAAAGCTAGTATTTTACATAAAGCACAGCGTCCATCAAATAATGAGTAACTTACTGTTTTTAAAAACCCACTATGTATGTTAAGTAATACTCATTCTTTTTATGACCTACATTTAAGAAAATACAGAAAAATAATTTATTTTAGCTTAGTTAAGCTTAGCAAAGAAAATAACTATTAAACACCTGTGGAGTAACTAAACCCCCTCAACACGAACACATCCTCTTATGCCAGGCAGGCAGGCTTTTCACTGTACCTTGTGAGCAGCGTGTGTGCCACCTGCTTCCCTCCGGAAGGCCGTAGCCTGTCAGTCACCGTGTCTGTGCCAGCTCTTCTGCACACAGGAATTCTTACAGGCAGAGGTGGCCTCTCTAAAGCTGCTGCCGAGCGATGTCTGTTTCTGCTTTTGCTTTTGCTTTAAATGGTTTCCACAACAACCAGTAGGGAAAAAGTCAAAGCATGAATGATGAAATATTCATATAAATTCAAGGTGCTTGGTCCACCTCTACCATGTAGGCTACAGTTTTAGGTCGAAGGTGGAGAATGGGGTGATATTTTATAGGGATGCTAAACATGTGGCTGACTGCTGAATGTATATCAAACTTCAGCATGAGACTTTAGCCAGTAGTATTTAAAGAGGAAATTATTGCTGGTTTCTAGTGCCTGGAGAGGCATGGTCCTATATAGACTTTTTTTAAACTAGTGGTGACATTTTAAATAGCCCCAGAGTAAGTGCATTTACATTTGTTACTATGGATGTTACTCTCTCCCAGGAGACATCAAACAGAACACTTAAACCCTGAGTGAGCAGAATAATTGATGCTCTAAATAACTAGCCCCTCTGTTTGCTGTTTGCCCACATAAATACAAACAGAGAAAGAGTAACAAACGAGTCAAAGTAAATTTCCAGAAAAAAAGCAAAAAAAAAAAAAGCCCCAGAAGAAGCAGCAAGGTATAATGCTTTATTTCTGTGGGAGAGTTGAAGTGGTGCTTGAATATAATGCAATTTTAACATGAAGGGAAGAAGAGAAAAGATTTTCTTTCAGGGTGTCATTTCCATTGAAAATAGGTAAAACAAAATATGACATTGAAGTAGGAGAGCTGTTACTTTAGAATTAGGAAATAGTTAAGACATGTTCTTGAGAACTGACTGTTGTAAGTTCATAAACTGAAATGTCTGTTTACTTGAGTGTGTATTTAGTTGAGTATCAACAGATAATAAGGCCATTGATTATTTGGCAACCGCTTCAGTTTTCAGACCTAATTAGTTTGGGTGTTTTCCAAATTGTTCTTGTAAGATTTCCTTATCTGCCCGTCTCTAAGCAGCACCTTCTGTTCCACAAGTTTAGTGTAAAGAAATTCCATCTTTCTTTCCAATAAAGTAGAGCTTAGTTGAACATATATAAAACAGATGTAAAGGTCTTTATCTGTAATTTTTTTTCTTACTGTTTTAGTGCTGAAATAAAATTTCATTGAATAGCTGGCAGTTTTCTATGTTTACTAACTTCATATTTTGTTAGCAGATTTTAGGAAAGTTTGATGGATATATAGAGTTATATATAGATTTTTTGATAGGGATAAATTCATGAGCTACCAGAAGTATCTTCAAGAATGCTCCTTTCTTTCTAAATACTTGCCAAAAGATGCAGTTTTTTGGTTCGCGCATTTACTGGTTTAATGTCGGTTTCGTGAGAGATGTATCCAATTTATCTTGTTCATTGCAAGTTATGCATAGTACTTGTCTGATAAATATTTGTTGAATGGATTAATGAAAGGTTTTGTTGAAACTAATGATAGGTATGATTTTAGTGGTATTATATCTATGCATAATATATAATACTTAATGAGCATTTACTGTTTGGTCTTTGCAACCATTATTTAATTTAAATCATGAATTATGTTCTGTTATACTTATTTTTAGATGAAAAAACTGTATCTTTATATGCACAGATAAATACAAAACATATATAATGAGAATTTAAATTTTTAATTTAATTTTTTTTTTTTTTGAGGAAGATTAGCCCTGAGCTAACATCTGCTGCCAATCCTCCTCTTTTTACTGAGGAAGACTGGCCATGAGCTAACATCCGTGCCCATCTTCCTCTACTTTATATGTGGGATGCCTGCCACAGCATGGGTTGCCAAGCAGTGCCATGTCTGCACCTGGGATCTGAACTGGCAAACCCTGGGCCGCCGAAGCAGAACGTGCGAACTCAACTGCTGCACCATCAGGCCAGCCCCAAGAGAATTTACAGTTTTGATAATTTCTAGGAATAATTTGATGAATTACTTAATAGAGCAAATATGGCTCATGTTGGGCCTTAAAGGATAGAAGTAATTTAGAGATGAGATAGATAAAGAGATAGAATGCTTCAATAAAGATGACAAAGACATTTATGATAGTTTTTATAAATGTTTAGGGTAAATGTTATGGAAGAGGCTATGTGGTTCAAGATAGATTCCAAAAGATCTTGAAGGACAGGCTTAGGATTTTTCACTGCATCAGGAAATTGGACACCATGTAGATTTTTGAATTAGGAATCAATATATTGAAATTGCTTTTATTAATACCCATTTTAGCCAGATTAATCTATAAGTGGCTTGGAAATGCTTTTGAAGGAGATTACTTTTTAATTTTTAGGATAGATATTATAAGGAAATTTTTTTTAAAAATTATGCTTTCTATATTTGATTTTCATAAAATTTGTAGGTTACTTATAAAACAGAATCTGTAATTTGAACTGGAAGTGACTTCTCTTCCACCCTTGTCTGTTTTTTAACCTGGATCTTTCTGAGATTTTTAGTAAGCATCACCATATTTATGACTAGGTTACAGCCTAATGTATAGACTTTTACTTGTGAGGCCCAAAAATACAATTAGATATACCATTTACTCTTAGTATACTTTGAATTTTATATTCTCTTATTTTGCTTAATGTACTATTTGAGAGAAGTATGGCTTATATTTCATAATATATATAAACATTAAAAATTATTAAATTTGCTCTGGCATGTGGTCTGATTTAGATATCAAAATATCCGAACATGTAAGGTCTTACTCACCTCTTTCACCTCACTCCTCTTTTCCTGGGTGCACCACTTAGTCGTGATTTTATTTGCTTGATTGTCTGTTTAATATCTAACTCTGCACCAATTATAACCTCAGTGAAGATGGGGATTGTGTCTATTATGTAGCACTGCTGTACCTCCAGTCCCCGCAGAGGACCCGGCGTTTAGTCAGTGTTCAGTAAATATTTGTTAAATGAGGTGAATGAATGTCCTCTAGACCGAGGAAGTTGTGATTCAATGTTTTTTAAACACATAGGATTGTTAGTTGCCACAAGGAAGCCTGTGTACAGCTAGCTGTTAGACCGCTTCTGCAATTTTCTTTTCTTTATTTGTTCTATTATCTCATACATTGATTTATATTTGAATCAAAGGGCATTTGCATTATTTTAAACGTTAGCTCTCTTATCTATATGTAAGCATAAAATTAGGATTAATGTTTGAAATCCTAAGAAAAACCAGGGCTTGGGTTTATCAGTGAAGAGCTTTCCGGTGAAGCAGTTGCATGCATGTTTTATGAACATTAGAACTAGCAGTGCAGAAAATACATAGAAATTCCCAGCGCACAAGTTATCATTGCCTGAAGGCTGCTGGCTAACTGTTTCCCCACCGCTGTTTAGGAACGTGCTCTTATTTCTTGGGTAAATAGAACATATGTGATGATTTCATTTTTGCAGGCTGTCATACTCTTCATACTTCTTAAACACATCCTTTAATTTTAATATTTTAACATTAAGGAATATATGAATTTTAGGCTTTAATTTGATTCACCAAACAAGTATTGAACTGTGCAAGGCACTGTTTAAAGGGCATACCAATAATGAATTGTTTCTGGCTTTACTTGTCTCACATATTTGTGAGCTAGTTAGGAAATAAGACAGATGCTATAAGGAAGCTACAAAGTGCTATGGGAACATTGAGGAGAAACAGTTTCAACAAGGGTCTCAGTTAAGTGTTCACTGAACTAGGTGATGCTAGACAGGAACATTTAAAGATGAGCAGAATTTCAGGAGGTGAATTGTAAAAACATTGGGACCCCACTGTGTGTTTGGTGTAGGGAGTTGAATTTCAAACCAAACAGGAAATAAACACAAGCATCATATAGAAATTAAACTATCTACTTCCTTATTGGGAGATCTCAATTAGAAACCATAGTCTGGACCTGCATCCACAAGAGACTCAGGTCATGGGCCAACTGTGACTTTTTACACTTTTCTCTTGCTAAATTAGAGAGTATAGATGTCAGTGACAGACTCTCAAGGTCCTACCCACCATGTAATCTCTGCTTCTCCTGTGGGCAGCAGTGACTAAGGATTGAAGAGATTGTCTAATGTGTTTTTCTCTTGGGAGTAGAAGTTTTTGCATGAGAGAGGGGATTAGATTTCTCCCAACAGTATATATCTTAATAGAAGTTGGCTGAAGTTTTACATCATACAAACTTACAATATTTAAATAAAGCCTTTTTAGTTCTAATATTGGCTTTTCTTTAAAGCCATTGTTTTGTTTTGAAGGAAAAACTATTTAATATCCATTCTAGTTCCTCCTCCTTCAAAGATGTTTAAGGGGAAGTCATGTTTGTATTAGTGGAAATCTTTGGCAAATAATATTAAAAAGCTATTACGTCTGATTTGTGAATGAAGCCCAAGGTTGCTTTTAATACCATCATCATAAAATAAGTTAAAGGATATTATTTCACTGTGCAATCTAATAAAGCTGACCGCACTATTAAGATTGATTTAAATTCAATTTTACTTTATGACTAAAATATTTTAATGAAATAATTTTTGTTTCTATAGTGAGGGTAAATTTGTATTGGCAACTTTAGATACAATTCGTTGATAGACTGCAAAGATTAGAATCATTTGTTGCTATCCAGATCTACCTAACTTTCCCAACCTGTCATATTTTATAGAGCAAATATTTGTGGGTTATGGACTTGCGTGTGAGACCTTTGGCTGTGAAAGTTTATTAGCTGACTCCAGTTATGCTGATTTATGCGGTAGTAAATATGATGAAAGAGGAAGGATTATGTTTTACTGATCAGAAAACAGATTGGGAATTAGACTTATTTCAGGTCATCCACTCTCTGGGGGATTTTTGTCTTATAAAAATGTTTGAATGATATAAATGCCCATTTGATAGAACAGAAATAAAAGTCACTTAAATAGTGTTAAAGAAGAGTTGCAGAACTTGTTTTTCTTTTTCTGTGAGCCCTAAATAACTATGCAAGTAATAAACATAAAACTGATGTTTCTCTCTTTAGATAGATATATGCATGTGTAAATATATGTATTCTCTTATATTATGTGAGTTTAAATCTGTAATACTGAGAAAATAAAACTAGCATTTAATCTTTTAGGGTTATTGTGCAGTAACAAAATAAAGTCATAAAATATAGCCAAATAAAACCCCTTCTTGGATTTCTTGGAATGGAGCCGATGTACCCTGAGTCGGTAATTGGGAACGCACAGATGGAGTCAGCCTCCATAAAAACAGTCTTGAACTCGGTAGAGCCTATGGACTCTGGCAGAGATACAGTGATATTAGGAATATTGAACAGTGGCTCGACAAGTAGGCAGCTAAATAATCTTCACCCGAATATTTCCACTTCACACTGCATTATGGCTTCACTTGACGACTTCTGTCTTATCTCTTTCTGCTTTTCTACTCTATTTCTACCACTCGTCTTGGCTTATTATGGCATATACAGGGTGTATTTTTTTTTTAAATGAAAGATCGTTTAGAGAGAAATGAAGGGCTTACTAAAAGGGGCACTCTCCACATAAGCCTGTCCTTTCCCAAACTCTTCTGCAGGTACTGGTGTGAAGAACTGGGCTGCAGACTGGTGAGTGGGTCAGGCAGTGGAAACTGGAGAGATAGCATCCTGGGCATTCTCTCTTTCTCTCTTTCCTTCTCATCCTGTTCTCTCAGAAGCACAGTCAATTTTGCTGTCCTTACTTCTGCTTTCTTTGCCAGACTGTCAAGGGCAGCTGAAGAAAAATCAAATAGTCTTGCGGATCGGTGCTATTACACATGTAAGGTTTTCAGCCTCAGCCAAACCTTGAGTACTGCTCAGCAAAGCCTTTCACTTGTCTCCCAGTCGCTCCCTTTCTCATCTGTCATGCTCTTTGTATTTGCATCTGCTATTCTTTCCCTGAAATACCTTTTGAAAAAGTACCTCTTCAGATAAACCATAGTCATCCTTCAAGACCTGCTGGAATGTAACCTCAATTTCTGAAGCCCATCTTTCTCTTTCCTTTTCCTCCTGCCCATCTTCCCAAGTCTTCTGCCAGCAGAGTTACTTTCTTTTCTTTTGTGCACTTTTTAGCATATCACGAGTGGCATTGTTGTTAGTGTTTATGCCTTTCTCTCCCACGTTCATTAATAGAGGCCTCATTAACTGTCGTCTAACCCAGTGTGTAGCATGTAGTTGACATTGGTATAGGTTTGCTAGGTAAATGAATGCCTGTGAATATATTGTCAGTCTCAAAATGCAGTCTGCTGGAGAAGCCAGAGTCCCCATCTCCTTAACATCTGTCACAAATATCTCCCTGCTTATAATTATCATACTTTGTTTTAAACACATCACTGCATAGTAACAGCATTAAGTCATAAACAGATGGAAGGGCGAGGAAATAGTTCAAAAGATAGTGTAGTTTTCCTACTTTCAGATAAGGCAATAAAATACCTTCAGGTAGATGTCTTTTTTTTTTTTTTTTTAAGAAGGTTTCTCAGGTTCTTAATTTCTGTGAGTAGTTCCTGCCCCAGTTTGTTAGCATAGGTATGCTACCACTTATATGAGCTTTCTCTATGTTTCTTTTCCATCCTCATCACCTCTTCTCTTTGCTACTCTCTGTTGCCTCCTAACTATGGCTCTCTTCTACATAAAATCTACAACTCTTTTCAGATCTCATTTTCATCAGCCACCTGCCAGCTGTTGAGGCAACAGCTGATTTTTGTTACAGAGTGAAAGAGTGTGGCCATTGGTTCACAGCTGCCAAGCTTTTGGTTCGTTTCCCTCACCACCTTGAAGACCCAAGTCCCTTATTACATAAAATAGCCCAGCTGCTATCTTGTAACAGGTGAGCAGGGAAGTGTTTTCTGTAGGATGATTAGTAGTGGGACTAGTTCTGGGGGAGGCTAGGTGGTACCTGACAAACAGCACTTACATCAAGCATCAGGAATGGGTTCAGTCATTGCTATGTTGCCACACATTTGGGCCTCTTAAAGGGTATTTATGAAAAAGTTCTCAAACCTTCAGGACCTGATTATTTGCAAGTGCCCAAAGTTGTTTAGTTTTGCCACACTTTTAGACTTAAATATGTATTTAGGTTGGAACTTAGCAGTATTAACTTTGAATCCATCCCAGTCTGATGCAAATTTTACTTGTTTTCAGTTGTCTTGTTTTTGTCGCGTTGTTATTTTAATTTTGTTTTGTACAGAACAAGTGAAGATTCATTATGCCCTAAATTACAGATTTATGCTAGTAACCTGTTTCCAGTATAATATTTTAAAGACTTTATTTTTTTCCTTTTTTCTCCCAAAGCCCTCTCGTACATAGTTGTGTATCTTTTAGTTGTGGGTCCTTCTAGTTGTGGCGTGTGGAACGCGGCCTCAGCATGGCTTGGTGAGTGGTGCCATGTCTGCGCCCAGGATTCGAACTGGCGAAAGCCTGGGCCCCTGAAGCAGAGCATGCGAACTTAACCACTTGGCCACGGTGCCAGACCCTCCGGTATAATATTTTAGCCAAAATGAGGTTTATATATATATATATATATATATATATATATATATATATATTTTTTTTTTTTTTTTTTTTTGGTAATGGACCAGATTTGGGATGAATGCTTTTTGCTAGGATTACCTATTGTGTAGCATCAAATTTTATCATGTGCTTGTGGGAAAGATACTCAATTTACAATATATACGATAACACAAGTTGAATGCTACTACATATTAGTTTATCTTTCACGCAAACACTATAAATAATAATATAACAATGTGTGATTGAGATTTTTTTTAAAAAAGGCAATACTAAATAATTTTATTTCAGACGTCTTTGTCATGAGCATATTGTCTTTCAAAGCATGATGAAAAGCAATCACTTTTAGTTTTAGCTAAATTCATTTTGCCATTCATTTAACATACTATATTTATTGAGTTCTTATAGTGTTCCAGGCACTAGGTTTTATCCTAGGGCTAGAGAGGTGATGACAACATACAAAGAGCCTTCATCGTATTCGTTGCAATTCAGGAGTACTTTTATAAATAGTAGAAATCTTGCCTGTATACTCTCTCCTATAGGCAGACCAAGATGTATATGGCAATTTGTGTGTTGTAAATTCTATAAAATGTTTAGCTCTTTTCTTTTTTGTTTTGTTTTTTGGTAAAGATTTTATTTTTCCTTTTCTCCCCAAAGCCCCTCGGTACATTGTTGCATATTTTTAGTTGTGGGTCCTTCTAGTAGTGGCATGTGGGACGCCACCTCAGCGTGGCCTGATGAGCGGTGCCATGTCTGTGCCCAGGATCAGAACCAACCAAACCCTGGGCTGCCCAAGTGGAGTGCGCGACTTAACCACTTGGCCACAGGGCCGGCCCCCAGCTCTTTTCTAACAGTTCGCAAGGCATTTACTTTTTGATAGTATAAATTGTAAAACCTACGTAGGTTTTTAAATACCTTAACTGCATAATTTGTGATGGGAGTTAAAAATATGTCAAAGGGTATGTTTTCTCCGATACTTCTCACTTATTGCTGTAATTTGCAGTTGTCCATTTCCCCACCACAGAATGGGTGTTAAGTATTGACTTTTTTCTGGCAGTCAGTCAGTTGCGGGGGTTTCTAGTTGAGTAATAGAAGGATAATTTTGCTATCATTTATGTTCTATCTATATAGTTTTATATTTTTAATATATTTTCACATAAAAAGTTGAATTACATCTTCCCAACCTCTTTGCTATTGAGGTATACCAGAAATTATGATTCCCCTTTCTTAGATAATAAAATGATACTCAAAAGTGTCAATAATAATAATAATAGCTGTCATTTATAGATCAGGAATAAATATTTGTCAAGAACAATACCAGAAACTATATGTTATAGTAGTCATGGAAGTTATGCATTATTAACTTCTTTTTACAGTTGAGAAAATTGAAGTTCAGACATGGTAAATGCCTTCCTTGTTTCCTGGCTACATCAGGATTTGAACCCAGATCTGCCTCCAAAATTTCCGTGGATTATCTGTCTGTCATACCCTGTGTCCCTTTTGCATGAATTAACCAAAATCATTTGGCCAGTTATTATCAGAGCTGAAATATCCTGATCTTTTGGAACAATCTGGTGCATCATTCACTGACTCATTATTCGTCCAAAAATTGTATATTGCATGCTGACTCTCTTCTGGTGAGTATATTTCCTTGCTCATAGAGTTAATAACAAAGAAACTTATTTGAATTCTCAGTTTAGTAGTAAGGCTTTAAAGAAACGTGAAACTATTAAAAAAAAAAGTTAGTTTGGGGCTGGCCCCGTGACTGAGTGGTTGGGTTCCAGCGCTCTGCTGCGGCAGCCCAGGGTTTCGTTGGTTTGGATCCTGGGCATGGACATGGCTCTGCTCATTGAGCCACAAGTGGAGGGACCCACAACTAAAGATGTACAACTGTGTACTGGGGGGCTTTGGGGATAAAAAGGAAAAAAAATCTTAAAAAAAAAAAAAAGTTAGTTTGATTTATGTTTTAGAGCTATTCTGTTTACTCCAGACATCCCCACAAGGAGAGTGTAGTAACTTAGTTTGAATGCCGTTTAAGAGTTTTAGGGGGCAGACTGCTGTGTGTGTGAAATGCAGTGTTGCCTCTCTGAATTGAAACATTTCCGTTTACTTGTCTTTGCTTCTTTAGCAGTTACATCAAGTGCTACTCTAGAGTAAACTTTTTTGTCATTCTTATAGATTTTCAGATTTCTAAAGCAGATCTTTGGTAAGTTGTTGAAATGCTTCATTTCAGAAAGTTACATATGACTAGGCATGCTCTAAATTGAAAAGTTAAATTAAATTACTACTTATGTAGCATTTCTTTCCAAATATTGAGTTGGATTTCCATTACTTACTAAGCGACTCATCAGTGATTTTATTTCCCCTGCCTTAGTCCATTTATTATTTGTTTAAAGTCCATTCAAAAGCAAATTTCGCTGTTATTTTATGATCAGTTGACTAAGCAGCAAATGCTGGGTTAATATTAACATATTGATTACTTTTTGTTCTAATTTGATCTGCAAGAAAATCCGAAGTGATTTGTTTGTGGGTTGATAACAGGTGTGCTGAAATGGTTAATAGCTAAAGCATCTAAAATTAGCTATCTTGTATTTGTCTCGAATACTCTCTTCTTTGAGACACTAACCAATTTTTCTTTTAACAGCACATCTAATCAATTTCAAAGTGAAGAAAAATAAAGCCTGAGCCAGTTTTGAAAATTATTCCTCCTTGAAATGTTCTGAGTGCTGGAATTTATTTTACAGTTCCAGCTAAACAGGCTTCTCGACTGAAAAGAAGGGGATGAATAGTGTCTAAATCTGCTTTAGGAGAGAGCTTGTTTATCGAGCTACACCTCATTTTCCTTTATCTGTCACTGCGTAAATAATAGGCAGAATTTCTTGCTTGGTTGTATTCTACGTGCACAGCATAAAGCTTAGAGTCAACTAACTGTAGCATTTCTGATTCTTCCTTAAGCTCTCTTTTTCTTGCTAAGCTCCCTTCCCCATCTCACCTTCCTGCCTGCCATATGATCCAAACAGAATTCTGCAGTTTAGACAATTATAGTCTCCAGTGTCTCTCTTTAAATTTGTATGTTCAGTCTTGAAATGAAGTATAGTTCCTTTGCAGGATGAAATAGAAATTACAGTGAAGTAGACTATTAGGAATAAATTGATTTTTTTTTTTAAGGAGCTTTCAACGTTTTGTTTGGCAGCGTTTTTCTGTAAAGGTAATACATTAGTAAGGATTAGCTGTGTCTGATGGCATTTATCAGAAAATTCAATGTAGTAGGGGCTTAAACAGTATAGAAATTTATTTCTCTCTCTTGGAAAAGCTGTTTATCAGTAGGCAGTGCATGGCTCTGTGTTGTCTCCATGATCTTCAGAAACCAAGGTTTCTGCCTCCTTCAACATTTTGGTTCTGGCTTTCATTCTCAGGATGACCTCATGTTACAAGATGGCTTCTGGAGCTGTAGCTCTCTCATCTATATTCCATATTGCAGGAAGGAAGGAAACAAAGCTGGGAGGACAAAAGGAATGCCTTTCCAACTGAATCAGCAGCCTTCCAGGAAACTCCGTACAACATTTATATATATCATTAGCCTGAACTTAATAATATGGCCACATCTAGCTGAAAGGGTGGTTGGGAAACCCGGTTTTTAACTGGGTGCATTGGCCTATTAAATAAAATGAAGAAAAAAGGAGAGAATGGATTTTATGTGCAGCTAGCAGTCACTGTCAGTGTTCACATACATAATGATTACTTCTCCGTTTTCTGTTTCGTCATTTATAAAATGGGCAAAAGAGTATCTTCCCCATGGGGTTTGTATGAGGGTGCAGGGGGATACTGCATGAATGATAGTTAGTCGTGGAACACAGTAAACATTATCTTGGTTGCTTTTCAGTTCTCATTTTCCTTATCATTATTGTAACATTAGAGCAGCAGGAAGTCTCAAGGCTTTATGGACACTTAGGATATGATGATCCACATTAACTTGTGAATTATTTCACTTTTGGGACTAATGTGTGCTTTATTTGCAGTTGGTGTCTCCTTGTATTGTCTCTCTTCTTTAATGCCTTACACAGCGTGTGTACGTTCTATCTTCATGCCCTATATATAACTGAGAACTGGGGATTAGTTACTCTTTGAAGTGGAAAAGGATTAGCCACAGCAGTGATTAATCTATTCTAAAATTCTGGGGACTACAGAGTTCACGGAAACAATCAGTCTACCTAAAGCAGCAGCTTGCTCCTTAGTAAAGGGCAATGCATAGGGTCGGAAAAGAAGGGCAGCCTTGGGCAAGTCACATGGCTGTTCTCCTTGTCAAAGGAGGGATTGGATTGGCTGACCTCTGAGGTCCTTCTTCTTAAATAATATGACTGTAGGCATCCCATTCTGTTCAGATCTTTTCAGACCAGTTACGTTCTTGTGGGGTTTGCTAGCTTGTAGATGGAGGTGGGTAGTGAGGGGCTGCCTGGTGCACTTTAAGGGGCCCTTATAATTTCACACCATTGCCTTTTGCTGCCTAAGAGACTAACTTCTTTGTTTTCCTCTCTTGAGTTCTAAGACGTGCAGATTATTCAGACGTGAACTACTCCAAGTAAATAATTCCTGAGAATCAAAGAGTTTAGAGATATTACATTAACATTTTTGTTCTTGTTGTTAAATGGCTATAGGATTAGACATTATTTTCCTTTGCAGTAATACATTTTTGACATGTCCTTTTATGAAAGGAACTGGACTTTTTTTCTCCCACATGAACAGTGTATTACTAATATCTGAGTTCTCCCGAGTAACTCCAGGTAAATACTCGTTCTGGTATTTGGTAGTTCTGTGTCTTTGGAGGAGATTACTTACACTCTCAAAGACTTAGTTTTCTCATCCGTAGAAATGACAATATTTATTCTCCTTGTTTTAGAGGGCTATGAGGGAGAGTTAAATAAAATCATGAATGTGAAGTGTTAACAGTATGTCTGGAGCAAGAGATTATTACAATTATTGTTTTATTACTAGTGTTACTACTGTTACCGTTATGGAGAAGGACTTAGATAGCTGGCTAATTTAACTAGGGTGATGGTCCATTTATCTGTTGCTGCCTAACAACCTATCGCAAATCTAATGGCATAAAACAACAACCGTTTTATTATGTGCACAAATTCCGCAGGCAGAATTCTCGCAGGGCAGAGAGGTGACAGCTTGTCTCTGTCTGCAGTTGTCTAGGGCCTCAGTGGGGAAGATTCCAAAGGCTGGGGGTGCCTCAGGTCCGAGGCCTGGATCAACGGAAGGCTCCTTCACTCACATGTCTGGTTTCTGGGCTGCGGTGACTTGAAGGCTGTGTCCAGCTGGACTCTTGACTAGAGAACCTACACATGGCCTCTCCATGTGGCTTGGACTTCTCCCAGCATGACAGCTGTGTTTGGAGGGGGAAGATTCAGAGATCGAGTGTTCCAAAGGACCCAGGGGAAGCAGCATGGCATTTTATGACCTCGCTTCAGAAGGCACATAGCATCACTTCTGCCACATTCTCTTAACTGAAGCATTCACAAGCTCTCCTAGGTTCAAGGGGAGGGCACATAGATCTTTGGTGTCATTGGAAGGAATGTCAAAGAACTTGGGGCTATCTCCAGTGCCCTACTGTTCTGTGTAGAAGGATGAACAGTGACAAGGAATAAACATGATTTGATTTGAAAACAGGTTTCCTATAAATTATTCTTTAATGTAACTCTAATCTGTCACCATCTCATATGGGCAAGCAAAGTTTTTCATCAAAGACCTAAAATCACTGTAAATGTAATCCTAGCTTTTAGTCTTGCTCGTCTTGGACCTTTATACTCTCAACTCTAGAATAACTCTTTCTTTCAAAAAGTTTCAAAGTCATAGTGGTTCTCAGGCAGGCATATTTTATTTTTCTCATATAGAAGTTTTCTCTGTGTAAGGTTTTTATGAAGATTAAATTGCCTATTTTTAAAATGCTTACAACAGTACCAGGTATGCCATAAGTCCAATGCAAGTGTTCGTTAAAATAAAAAAAAAAAAGCCTATAAACCCCTTTTAAAATGCCATAAGGAATAATAGGAAGTAAATTATTCCTTTTTTTTTTTTTTTTTTTTGTTGAGGAAGATTAGCCCTGAGCTAACATCTGTTGCCAATCCTCCTCTTTTTACTGAGGAAGATTGACCTTGAGCTAACATCCGTGTCCATCTTCCTCCACTTTATATGGGGGACACCTACCACAGTATGGCTTGCCGAGTGGTGCCATGTCCATACCTGTCATCTGAACCGGCAAACCCTGGGCCACCGAAGCGGAATATGTGCACTTAACCACTGCGCCACTGGGCCGGCCCCTATTCTTAAGTCAATATAACATTTACGATATTGTACCATTATTGTCACTACAATATTTTGTCAAAAGATTTGTAAACAAAGGTGACTTTGATAAATTGTTTTAAAGGTCAAAATCCATTGTCAACAAAATAGTGATTCAAAGTTTCTAATGACAGTGAGTGAATATTCTTCTTTCTAAGGGCTGTAGTTACAATTATATTTCAGATGCGAATGTCTCATTAATTTTCCAGGTTAATCTCTGTTACTTATTTGGAAGCAACAGCATATCGTTAAACTCAGTGAATAGCTCACTTGTTCAGATTGTTGTGTTTTAGATCATTTATTTGTGTTTCAATTGTCTCAAATTAAGTGAACATTGTTTTTTTTGAGGAGCCCTGGTGGCTTGTTTCAAAACCTGAGATTATGGCACCCAGCGGTTAATGATACCATTCTAAGCTTATTAAAAGCAAAAAGGAAATATATTTACATCTAAAAACCTTACTTTCTTCTGCTCACTATTAAGCCTGCTGTTTCATTTTTATTTATGGTGACCTCATATTGGGAGCACCTTGCATAAGTAAGAGTCTGAAAGTTATTTGAATCGCCAGGATAAAGGTGCCTTCTTTTGGCGCTTTTCCCCTCTGAGTGAGGTTAAAGTGTGTCAGGCAGATTGTTTTAGTTACTTATCCTCAGTCTAAGCCAGTTATATGAGCAGTTCTGACAGTTAACTTTGTAAATCATTCAGGAATCTGACTGCTTTCTCAAAACATACCTGGGCCTTTAGGCAGGAGTCTACAGGTGATTGCCCCTGGATGTTTGCCTAAAGATGATTTAGAAAATTGGTTGGATGCTTTCCTCTTCCCCAGCTATCAAAAATTAACCTGCCAGAAATGTGCAGACACAGCAACGTTATGTTAATGATTCTGACTCATGCACAAGACTTTTTTTTTTTAAAGCTGGCTATTCCCAATTCCAAAGATTCAGCATTTATTATTTGGTCATTTACTTTTGTATTTGTGCTATGAATAGGATATTCGTTGTCAGCTTCCTTGACTGTCTCGAACCTCTAGGGTGTTGACTCGGTGTATTTATTGAAGGCAGGTAACTAACGTTCTCTTATTCCAGTGGTGAACACGCTTCTCATTTGCTGGGGAAAAAGAGGAAAACCTTTGAGCCTAAGACTTAACTCCAAGAGGGACTGTTGTCTGACTTCCAAACAGGCCAGGGAATACATTGTGCTGTGGGCTCCCCGTGGTACTCATTAAAGCATCCTGACTGGGTCACAGGGGTGAGAGCCGAGAGAGCTGAGGGGGCCTCGTTCCTGACTGTACACAACTTTGTTTATATGTTCAGTTTTACTCATACAGGTATGTCTTTATGATTTAGTATATAGCCACCGCCTTTTTATAAATTTATAAATTACTAAGTTCATTTCTAGAATTATTATGGACTTTATAATTAATATGCTTTGAAATTTTACATAGATGTTAAATTCTTACATCTGTGAGGATCCAACCAGATGATCTCCAAAGGCTTTTGCAGCTCTAAGTCCCTATGATTCTGTGACCCTAATTATTTTTGTATAATTAAGCCTCTAGTTTTGTTTTTTACCTTTGCTTAATACTAAGTGTAAATGTTATCCTGATCAAAGTGCTATACAAACAATCAAGTTGCATTATCAGTAGGAATGGTTGAGAAAAGGAAAGCTTTCTACCTTAGCTTTTCCCATTGTAACCACTTCTCAACCTCATTGAGCATTTTTTCTTTCCAGTTCAGGAGTTCATTTACATTCGGAATCTTTGGGTCGAGCCACTCTTCTGTCCCCCATTCACTCCCACCATGTAGAAGTGTGCTTCAGTCCTCTGGAAGTTTGAAAATGAGGATCCTGAACTTAGGAGCTTTAAGCGCCAAGCGGATATCCTTAATGAGTTAGGCATATACTGTGTAAGTGTGGCCAGATCCTCAGATTATTTTCCAAGAAACCAGGAACCCAGATTTTTATTGTTAAATGTTATGCCATCTTAGTGCTGTTTGAAATTATTTGAAAACTCTGAAAAAAAAGGAATAAAAGAGATGGGACTCTGCAAGACCAGGTCTACTGGTTCTTTAATCTCTGCTTTAAGACCAGGCACGCTCTTCAGCTTCGTGCTGATAGATTTTCTGTTGTGAAGCATTCCTCCAAACAGACCCCTCCCCTTGGGGATCTCCACTCCTCACTGCTGTCTTGTGCAAGTGTGAACTTGCCTGGGAACTATAATTATCCCTGGATTTTGACAGATGTTCCTCAGTCGTCCGTTACCATGCTTGTTAAGTTCCTGAACAAATTTCCATCTCCTGAACTAACAGCACATTCGTAGGCGTCCAGGATTGATGCTGACCTTCTGGTTATCCACACACTCAAAACTCTTCCTTTTTACCACTTTCTTTCTTGTGGATCAGCCCAGAACTTTTTACATGTTTTCTGATGTATTATTCATCTTTCAGAGTCTACTCTTGATTCAGTGCGCATCTCAGTACCAGTGGTTTCTTTCATTCTAATTATCTTTTCATTTCTGTCATAATATGCCCCTTCTTAGCACTTTTAGTACTCTTGCACTTTTTCATTAATGGAAAGAATGGGATGGATAATGTACACAAAGTAATTCAAATTGTAGCATAAATATAGTGACCACACAGTAGATTAAAGAACAATCCTGTGGGCTGGTATTAGAATGACAACACCTGACTGTGAAATCCGTTTGTTGCTGGCAGTCAGGGTTGATATCCCGTTGTTCTTGAACACAGACTTGCTCACTTCTGTGAAATTTCAAACTGGATAGTTCTCGAGAAAAGAGTTTCTGTTCTGAAGTAGTTCTTATGGCACAGAAGTTATAGTATATACACAGACTGGTGACTAGAGTTCCTGTTCCTGAAATGATTCAGCTGGTCCTCTTATGAAGTGGTTTTTGGGTGCCTCTTACTATACATCAGTTTGATTTTGTTTCTGCATTTCCCATTGTATGGACAAGACTGTCATGAATGATCTTGCCAGTTGCCTTGTTGAAACCAGTTAAATTCTATCTTCGGCATTTTCCTGCTATACATGTCTGTTTTGTCCTGAAAGGATGATATTAGAGATGCCATTCTTGATTATGTATTATTTTTTGGTTAAGAGTTTGGCACCTGACCTAACAACTGTTGCCAATCTTTTTTTTCATTCTTCCCCCCAAAGCCCCCCAGTACGTAGTTGTAGATTCTAGTTGTGAGTGCCTCTGGCTGTGCTATGTGGGATGCCACCTCAGCATGGCCTGATGAGCGGTGCCATGTCCGCGCCCAGGATCCGAACCAGCGAAACCCTGGGCCGCTGAAGCGGAGGGCTCGAACTCAACCAGTCAGCCATGGGGCTGGCCCCTGATTATGTATTCTGAGGAAGACATGCATTAGTGTCTTATGTTGTCTGAGGATCTATTAAATGCGTTTCTTTCTCACAACAATGTTATGAAGAGATGCTATTATTACTGTTTTACAGAGGGGAAGCCAAGATAATAGGAGTGGAAATTGCTTGCCTAGATCACATGGGTGGTCAATTAGTTCTGGGCAGTTGAGCATGGAAGTCTCACTCATAACCATTGCTCAGTACTGTCTGTTGCTCATTACTTCATTTCGGATAACTCATGGTTAATGTAGTGAGGTTAGTTCCTGATAAACAATAAATCCTTTTCTAGCACCATACAAATCAATTCCTAATAATATAAGTTGTTATGGAAGGTTTTCTAAGAATAGTGTAAAACTCTTCTGTCAATATTTTGAAGAATTACTTCTCTCCTCTTTTCAAACTGAAAATGCATTTGTCTGTTTGTCCGTGGTCTTCTGCTCCCTCTCCAATCTTTTGAGTTCCTTCCAAGGTCTGTTGCAGTTGTTTGATCTGTTTTGCATGTCCTCTCAAAAAATCCAGTCCTTAGTCAAATGGTCCAGCAATTGGAATACTTCTCCAGCAACCAAGTGTTTCTCAGAACACATTTTATCTTCAGCTTCACTTTTCCTTCTGGCCAGTTTTTCTTCCTCTCTTTTCTGTCAAGTGGTCATTCTCTTTGACAGAGAATTCTGAGACAGAATGAACATTAACTGTTTAACTATCTTTTAATCGTCCTTTACCTTTTATACCATTAATCTCAAAATGTATGCCTTTTCCTTCCTTGTTTGTAGGTGTTTGCATATTGTTTTCAATTATCGCAGCATTGGTATTTAGCTGGAAGAGAATTTAAAAGTAAATCAGAAGTTATCTTTTCTGCAAAGCTGAGTAGATTTTGTGAAAACTCCAAGAGTTTTCTCTGAGCTGGTACCAATAATTACCAACATTTTTTTAAATTTTCTCGGCATAAGCAAGTAGAAGGACTTGACATTTTCAGGAACATCATTCATATCGTTCAAGGTAAATCTCCAAAGGTTAGCTTCTTTTGTGTGTTTATTTATTTGTTTTGTGTGAAGAAGTATTGTGAGTTATTGTACACCAAATCAAACACAGGAAGCACATTTTTACTTTACTTTGCCAATGATTCACTTTATGTTAATTTTTACCTTCCATCAAGTATCATCTGGAAACCAACTTAGTTTATAAACTCTAAGGCTGATTGAAGACATCCAAGGTAGAATCATATTTTAAAATGCAAAGCCAGTTAAATTGGTAGTGTGTTTGACTATCTGTAATCTCATATCCTGTCATTTGTATTGATGGAAAAAAGAATCTGTGCCTTTGAAAAACTGTATTTAATATTTTGCCTGTTAAAAATCCTAACATTTTTGTGATTCCCTTTCCTATTATGCTTGAGGTCTTTTATACACCCACATACAAAATCAAATTTTAGCATGAATGGAAACATGAAAATCATAACAGTATTTCCCAGCTGAACACAAAAGCATACTGAAAAAGGCTTAATGTACATTCCACAAAGGCAGAGACAAATCTTGCCCATAGTTCTTAGAGTCAGTTTCATTGTAAAATATATTCAATGCTTTTACTTCACCTTCCAATATCTTGAATTCCTCAGGATTGAAATGTGGTGTTTCTATTGGATCCATATTCCCAAGTCTATCCCTGACATATTTACCCTTCTATGGATAATATCATTGTAGTCTCTGATAGATCACAATGTCAGGAAACTGATCTTGGTCCAATTTTTAACTATGTTGGAAGAAATAAAGAGTTCCGTTTGCTTCCAAATTTTGGAGAGAAGAAAAAAGACAGTTATTCAGAACAATAGTTTTAATATTTATTCATGATTTCTGATTAGTGCTGTTTATTATTGTTGTTTTTAAAACCATTACAGGTCTTCGGGGGCAAGTTTATATTGTGCGGGCCAGTGAACCTATTTGTTCAAGTTCCTAGAACAGGTGTGTATTAGAAAAGATCAGGGTTCTTTGAACTTGGTAGTGGACACACCAAATAGGGTAACTCAGGAACACTTCAAATGTATATTGTGAGTGCCGTTTTTAAAAAATGGAGATAAGTATTAAAATTCAACTAAAAAACCCCACTAATGATATATTTTGGTATGTATGATATTTGATAGTCTTGAAGTAAAAATCAAACATTTTAATGTTATTATATTATCACCAGTGTGCTGTAGTAAGTTTATATGAATTTATTAAAGATTATTTCACATCATACCACTTTTGGATCCATTTGGCTTCATTGAGGGGTGTATGTGTGTGTGCATGTGTGTATGATGCATATGTGCACTTTTGGGAAGAAAGCCCAGCACTTTGTGGGGGAAAAGTATGTGGTCCAAACTGCCTTCTTTTTCTCTGATAGTAAGAAGAGATGTGCGCATAGATACAGGTTAGGGTCCCCCAAGGTCTTCATTTTAGCTACCAGCTCCCTGTTTCCCCTAGGACTAATATTTTTTATAAACCGTAGTCTTGGTTGTTAGCATTTTTACCCCACCAAGACTAAACACTAGTAATCTCAAGGGATCTTGCTTGTTGGCACTGAGTGGATTCCTGGACCTGGTTCCGTGATAAATTGTAGTCTGAGTTCCGGTAAAAAAGGCCTCCTTCTTACAGCAGTAGAGAATCCCCAAATGAGGACACATTTTGCTTTACAAGCCACCATGATTTTGGTACTGTTGATTGCTTTTCCTCTTATACTAGAATCCTCTCTACATATAGCTGTTGCATATTCAGGACCCACCAGGATCCCCTGGGATGTGTAACCATGTAACTTATGTTACATCATCGTAAGGTGGTTCTTGAGGCCTTAGAGTCAGATTTTTGCTCTGCTCCTCTGGGATGTGTGCCTTTGGGGATGCTACTTTACATCCCTAATCTCTTTCCTTCCTTGGAGAAGGGTGATAGAAATAGTATCTGCCTCCTGATAGTTCTGTTGTGTTAAATAACATAATGCGGATAAAGTGCTTAGTTCTGTATCAGGCACATAGTAAATACCCAATCAATGTAATTGAAATCAATTAATTGTTGTGGACACTCCTGAGATGGTGCCTAATGGGAGAGTAAACCTAGAGTACTATCCATACTCATCCTGTATAGCCCCTAAGACTATAACATCATTGTGTCTGTAAACAATAGATAAGTTAACTGCCTCAGCAATAATCACATATTATTTGTATATATCTTAAAATAAACAAAGTAACAGTTTTAGAAAGTCTAATTAGGTAATATTGAATACTTTGCTTTCTTAAATCCCATATCCAAGATAAGAAGATACTAATGTGGCCTTTCCTCTGTCTTTCCAAGATTTTAAAGCATTCCCATATTTGCCTCATTTGGCTCTTAATATCACTTCAGACATGCTTCTCCATCAATTGAGCTTATCTCAAAACTAATTCATGATATATTCCAATAAAATCTTTCCCCAGCATCTTCTCATTATCACCATATTTAATTATTTTTTTAATCAGGACAAATGGCATGACAATTTAATAGAAGACCATCACTACTCAGAATTGGTCAGGCTTCTTCTTAAATCTAAGCAAGTAAGCAGGGCCGTTTTTCTCACAGCCTAGAGTCTTTGCAGTTTTATCCTCACAGTGTTTGTATTGCATGAAGTCTCACTGAGCTGTACGTTTGTCCTTGTCTCTCACTGCCGTGATCAGAGAAAAGAAGAAAACAGCAGTGTTGGCTCTTTGCATCTTTCTCTTGTACTTTTTCTTTGAACGTGTTTATATTCTAAAATACTCACTTCCACTGGAAATCTATGAGATTCTATTATAGAGTGATGCAAATCAATGCAGACTCAAATAGGTTACCAAGATATATGCCAGTGACAGATTAGATTTCCTTGTTTCTACAATTTCAAAAATCATTACTTATGATTCAATTTAGGACACATTTGAATAAATACTTGGTATCTAACACTATGCTGGAGGCTTCAGGGATTCCAAAAGAAGTATAAAAATCGTTCTTACAATCAAGGAACTTCAAATTTCCTTGGTGCTTATGAGATGTGTATGATTAAATGTCAAAATATAGGATGCGCATACGAGATATTAATACCATATGAGTTCAGAGTCAGAAGAAATCAGAATGATTCAGATATTTGAAGATGGTTTTATTGAATATTAAACCTGTAAAGATATGAAACATTTGAAGAGTATTTGGAACCTAATAATAGTTTGGTTCTTTTATACTGTATGGATGAGAGATAGAATAGTTAAAGGCTCACATGAACTATATAAATTTTAATGTCTCCTACCAAAGCATTTAGCCCACAGCTGTTTATAGGAAGAACCAAAAGTGTACATTTCTGTCTATTCTTTTCCCAGGGCATTGCTTGATTTACTTGTTAATAAATAATGAAATGACTAGAGACAGTGTAGTGTAGTACCATTCATGTCAGAAGTAGTGTGTGACAGTAAGGACAAAGGTTTTGGTGTAGACAATGAGGTTTTGATTCTTCTTTGATATTTACTGCCTTTCTGATTTTGGAAAAGTTATTTAATATCACTGAGTCTCATTTCTTTTCATCCATAAATGTCTATTTCAGGGTTGTTGTGAGAATTAAATAAGTGAAAAGTATTTAGCAGTGTCTGGCATAGCATACACCTCAACATACCCAAATTTAACTCTGACTGGAATTAAGAGACTTATTTAGGAATTTTGTGTAGGAATTTTGTGATCTTATGCAACCAAATGTAGCTTCTTCATCTATATTAAGAGAAAAATATCAGTTTACCAAGGTGTTTTTAAGGATTTAAATGATTGCTATTTTCAAATTGGCCATCGTGTATGTGTGGTGGTTGGGGATGTTTGCCCTAAAAATTGACAAACACTAGAAATCAGGATCTTTTATTTTTTCAAGATCTGGTTTATAAGCAGAGTGCTGAATAAAAGAGAGAAGTCATTAAAGAATCACTGTAAAGTATGATACAAAACATAATACAGTGTTTCACTGTAGTCTTTACAAGGACATTGGAACCAGCCAGGGAGGTCAAGGAGAGTGTCTCCTTTGAACAGCAATAACATCTAAATTGAGTTCTGAAAGACTTTAGGATTTGCCGTGCAAAGTGTGAGTACAGAAGTATTTGTGGCAGAAGGAAACAATGTATGTGAGGGTCCAAAGCTAAGAGAGGATTGTTCTTTCAAGCAACTGAGTTCAGTGGAGCCAAATCTTAGACTTTCAGTGGGGAGATAGAGATGTTAAGGAAAGATGAGATTTATAATATGTAAAATATTATTTAATAGAAATTGAACTTTGTAGTAGATCCCCCTAATTTTCCCAGAAAGAAGGAATTTAAAATAATGTATTAATTCAGTTTGCATTTAAAAAAAAATTGGACTATTCCTAAAAGGGAGGGACCTGGTGATTGGGGTTTAATCTTTTTAATAGTAGCTGTAGTTGAATGTAAATTATAAAGGATTTGTCTTTATAGCTAGTAAATTAAAAGAAGACCCTGGAAAAGTCTGATCGCTATGAATTTGTATGTATAATTCCAGCCCTTCATTTTTCTTGAAGAGTAAATACC